>NC_033623.1:5915151-6034003 GCF_001540865.1 Ananas comosus | reverse complement strand
AAAGACCTGCTCATGACAGAGAAATCCCAATAATGCGTATGTCGTCTTTCTCACATGTCAGTAGTGCGGATCTTAAGCTCATCACTCCCGGAGTGTCTACACTGGAGTGCTCTCCATTGCCTCGCTATCTCACGGCCAAACGGTGAACTCTACATCGGCTCTTGAATATAACCGCCATACGAATCGTGGACTACTTCGTGAATGCGGGTCCCATTAATGAACCTCATCTGGTGCCAACAAGGGGCTTCTATCAGCCGTCAATTTCGCTCGCTCTCTCTAGCAGCGCCGAAAAGAATGATTGCCCGTGTAGGAGAGGGCCAGATTCAGCCATGTGACATACTATCAATACCGGTTTAATAACAAATGCCGTTGTACTAAATTTTTATGCAAATATCTTTTCCAAATAAATAATTTGTAATTGTATTTCATACTACATGTGCTACGCGACCAAATAAAGAGGATGAGTGAATGGATCCCTGCTTCCTCTTGTGTGAGTTCTTATGGACATTATTTTTAGGCAATGTCCTATATATGTGAGATGCCCTTAGTGACTTTTGACTATGTCATTGAGTGAAAGAATTGATGTTGCTACTTTGGCATGTTACCTACGGCTATGAGTGATGCGGCTTTATGGAGCATTGCTGGGAAAACAATCAGTTCTCAACTTAGTGGCATGAGGGCTCAAGGAAGACTAGTTGAATTACATTTAGACACTTTGACTCATTATCGACAGGTTGTGTCACTTCAGCATAGCGAAACAATTATGAGTATAGTGTCATAATGTGCGCAACAGAGGTTAGCATGGCTCTTCGAGGGATTAGAGATGCTGAACCTGATGTAATTCAATTGTCTAGGGCATCACGAGTCTAATATTTCTTTTTGAGGGTTGATGTCTCTATACTGGCCATATGTGGTTTCTAGTATAGAGCTCCCAAAATGCAGGTTGACTCGGCGGTCGCACTGTTCATTTTCCTGTATGAATAGAATTAATAGTGGTGTGATGTTGAGGAAGTGGTTGTGATGGCATCGATCCCGTCATGTGCGAGTGGGAGATGTTGGCATTCGGTTAAATCGAATCGGGTACGCCCATAAGCGGGTTCGATCCGACGGATATTATGTTATCTAATTGGATTAGGATTAATCTCGCTTTCAAATTGGAAAGTTGGTTAGAGATAAATCCTAGTCATATTAGGATAACAATTAATAACCGATTTGGCCTTATCTCTAACGCCATAAGGATCTTGGAATCCCTTATAAATATGCGGGCGATCCCACATAACGTAATACACGAAAAGAACGGAAACAGAGAAAGAATAAGAAAATAATTGCGAGAAACCACATCCTCCATTGACCTATTATTCTAGAGGGACTTGCACGGTGGATTTGCGATCGCGCTCGTTTGTAGTTCGATCCACCGCGAGTTCGAAGAGTTAGAAGATTTTCAAGGACGATCCGAGGACACGTGAATCAATCTAAACGATCCGGGCTCATCGCGTTCTAGCGCGAATCGCTTCCGCAAAAAGGTACGAACGAATAATTCCGCTGCGTTCTACAGTGACAAGATTGCCTCGCTCTCAGGCCGGGCATGATGCTATATGGGTGATCGTGGATAGGTTGACGAAGTCGGCGCAATTCATACCTATTCATACTACTTGGACCGAAGTGAAGCTCGCACAAGTGTACCTTGATGAGATTGTGCGACTTCATGGAGTGCCTACCTCGATTGTATCGGATCGAGACACCGTCGGAATAATTCAGAATCGAACCCGCGTTTCGTCGACGAATTTCACCGAGAAACGCGCCGAAAATCACTTTTCGATTCCCGCAAAGGCTTGGGGCCTTGGACGATCAGTCCAGAGGTCACCCACAACTCACACATGCTGCCAATAGCAGCCGCGACAGACCAAAAAGTATAAAAGCCCTCCCGATTGTAAGAAATTTCATTATTTTATGTAATTTCTAAGCTTTTATGGTCCGACAGTGTAACCCAGGGGCCATTCAGCCAAGCCGAGACAACTGCTGATAGGTTTCAGCGTGCCGGAGGCCGTGCTCATCTTTTGAAACAGTTCTGACCACTGTGGGAAGCGCACGAGCGACGCGAACTTCAGCAAACTGTGCGTGCAGCATGAAAAACATACTTATCTCGCAAACTAGGGGCTCGTTGACCCCAATGAAGGTGGCCACAATGATCGACACTGAATAAGGATCACCGTGCTCACCTTCGGACGACTTAGAGTGGCCTCGGGTCACCAGAATAGTGACCGGAACCCCAAAATAATATGCAGGAAAGCAATACCAGCTTACCGGAGCTAGGTAAGGCACGGGGTGGCCGGCGGCTGCCGGACGGCAGGCGCTCCGGCAGGGGGAGGGTGGTGCCAGTGTAGGGAGGCTAGGGCGCACGCTAGCCGGCGCTAGAAGGCGGCGGCGGTGACGGGCAATGGTGCCCTAGCCACCAAACCCGTGGGGAGCACGGGCCCATTCCGGCCAACAGGGACCTCCGGCAGCGGGGTCTCCGGCGGCAGATGGGTGCGGCCGGCCAGGGGAGACCGGCGCTCACGCCGTCCGACGGCGGGAGGCAGCCGCGGCGGCGCTGGAGTATCCCTAGCCCGCATGGGCTCGACTCGGGCACAGGGAGCGGCGGTGGCCACAGCGACGGCTAAGGGAGCCTCGGGACGGATACGAAGGTTCATTGGAGGCCGGAGGGAGACGCCTCGGCGAGCGCAATGCGGCGGCAACGCGCGGATGGCGAACTAGCTCGGGCTCGGGCCCAGCTTGCGCTGGGAGGCTGCAGGGAGCAAGATCGGCGGCCAGGTGCCCGCAGGGATGGCGGAGCCGGCGACGGAGGGTAGCCGGAGGCATAGGGTNCAGTAGGGGGAGGGTCCGGCCAGTGTGGGGAGGCCAGGGCGCACGCTGGCCGGCGCTGGAAGGCGGCGGCGGCGACGGGCAATGATGCCCTAGACACCAAACCCGTAGGGAGCACGGGCCCATTCCGGCCAACAGGGACCTCCGGCGGCGGGGTCTCCGGCGGCCGACGGGTGCGGCCGGCCATGGGAGGCCGGCGCTCACACCGGCCGATGGCGGGAGGCAGCCGCGGCGGCGCTTGAGTATCCCGAGCCCGCATGGGCTCGACTCGGGCACAGGGAGCGATGGTGGCCACAGCGACGGCTAGGGAAGCCTCGGGGCGGCTACGAAGGTTCATTGGAGGTCGGAGGGAGACGCCTCGGCCAGCGCAATGTGGCGGCAATGCGCAGATGGCGAGCTAGCTCGGGCTCGGGCCTAGATTGCGCTGGGAGGCTGCAGGGAGCAAGAGCAGCGGCCAGGGGCCCGTAGGGATGGCGGCGCCGGCGGCGGAGGGTCGCCAGAGGCCTAGGGTGGCGGTGCGGCTGGCCAAAGGCGGCTGGCGTACTCGGCCTGCAAGCAAGCTTTGGCTCGGCCAGAGCAGGCCTCAGCTAGCGCGGGTCGCCCAGGCGGCGACGGCAATGGCCAACCGGGGAAGGTCGTCGGTGGTCCGGGGAGTCACCGGAACAGAGCGCAAGGGTGCAAGATCACCAGGGTGGTCCACGGGATGGGAAGATGGAGAATAGTGGAGATGATGGTAGGGAAAGCAAAAAGGTCCAATTCCGGTGGCCGGCGGCGCGCGGCGGCGGCCGGGCCGCGCGCACGGCTGGGACAAGGGTGTGCTGGCTGCGGCTGGAGGTCAGATGAGGGGGCTCATGGGCTAGGGTTAGGGTTTCATTCTTGAAAACCTAACACTAACATATATATATAAGTGTATTTTTGCGAAAAAGTCCTCCGAAGCTGAGAATTTACTGCCCAGTCCTTCACAGTGCGTGTATTACGCGCGAACGTACCCCATGTCCAAACCCGCGCAATTCGGTACATAAAATATCAAGACTTTTGCGAAGTTTCCCATTGGCCACAATCGAACCCTTCCCGATCATCAAGCATTATCCGATGATCCGTCCGTCGGATTTTCGATTCAACCGCATCATCGTGTTCAGCACGATGGGAGCATCGAAACTACAATTTCGTCTCATCAAGTTTGGTCGCCGATTTGCTACAAAACCCATCCTCTTCTCCAAAAATCCAAACACCACACTAGCACAATTGTGTAAACCCAATAAACCTTAAATTTGAATTCGAATTAGACTTCCCTACCACTAGTAGGTACCCGAAACATCCTTCACTCAACTCTAGGTCACATACACAGATAACGAGGGGTTCCATAATGCAATTATAGGAAAGAGTGAAAACCCGCTTTTCAATAAAACTCCTTTTTCTCAAAAATCGTGCATCAAAACCAAAATATGACGGTGTCATTGGTTCCAGAATAGCTGAACCGGTCGAAACGAGCTATTGGATCGCTATGAACGGAGTTCGATACACGCCGAAAGCCAACTCTACTCCGCAGCTTCTTCGAAAAATCGAAGTTACTATTCACTTAAGTGATTAATATTTATCGCGTAACTTCTCCGTTCTAGCTCGTTTTCTCCCGAAACTTGACGAGTGATTATATAATTAAATTACACACAAAAACATCCTCAACAGAGAGTTTAGCTACACTGCTAAAATCTCAGTCCTTACACCGAGTTTAGAAGACCATAGCCAGGGCAGAGTTAATAGCGGAAAAGAGTTTCCGATATTAGAAACTCGAGTCGAAAAAATTTAACATATGACAGACGATGGGGTTTGACAAGTTATTCTATAACCTCCGTCTAGTCAGGACTCATGATAGAAGGATTGTGTCACACGGTAACTTCACCAAGAGGTTCAGTATTCTATTCTACCGGAATGCTACTACATGCTGCTAAGCGTCACTGGTGGATTGTGAGACTCATGAGAATTATCTAGATGATCGATAATTCTCATTAGGATAAATTGGAATTGTTCCGATCCACTGAAAGGAGTTTCAGTGATATTATTGATAGTGATCAAAATATATCTCACTACCAGATAGAATAGAACCTATGGGGTCACACACATAAGAGGTTGTGATTGATCGGATAGCTAGATCACGATTATTGAATCGCTGGAGGACCTAATTGTCAATATGTTGATAATTGGACTAATTTGTAATTATTACAAATTAGTGGTATTAAAGTGTAAATGTTACAAGAGAGGACTTACTAATAGTTAGTAAAATATAAGAGGACTTATGTAAAAATGTTGCATTATTAATTTGATATGATCAAATTAAGATAAAGTTCAAATCGAATCAAATTAGGATTTGATCGATCTAACCAATTAAAGAAAGGATAAATTTAAATCTAGATTTGTACTTATCCGTAATGATTATTATATTATTAAATAGAGGATTATATTCCTCTATATAATATATGGGAGTTTTTAGAAAACCCTAGCCACCATCTTTCCTCTCTTCTCTCTTCCATATTCTAGCAAGAAAAACGTCCTTTTGCAAGGGAGCTAGCACCCCTGTGAGGACATCGATCAAATCAAGGACCTCGTGTGGATACCTATAGAAGCCGGACACGTGTGCGGCTTTAAGAGAACCCAATTCCACGATCATCAAGTAGAGGTGAAGATCTATCCATGAAAAAGGTAAAGATTCAATCTTGCTATGCTCTTTTAATTTTAGAGAACATGAGGGATCCTAATTGCGTGGTTTTTGAGATTGGATCTCGAGAGTTTTTCAAAATCAAATTTGTTTTATTTCTTTCCGCTGTGTTTTTACCATACGCAATTTTCTAACACTCCCGCCGTCAGAGCCCCTCCTGGCCGGAAATGAGCCGTGCCCTTCATGCGTGGCTGCGGCTAGGGCATCAATGCCCGCCGCCTCAACCTCCCCCCGCCACCAGCCGATGCGCACCCTGGCCTCCCTACATCGCCCGAACCCTCCTGCCACCGGTGCGCCCGCCGTCGCCAGCCGTACCCTAGCTTCCCTCGGCCCAGTAAGCTTTATTACGCAGTTTGCGCACTGTTTCCTATTGGGATCACTATTCCGACAACCTGGGGCTGTTCCGATGCCTTCAGAGGTGGCACGGTGATCGTTGGTCAGATCACAGTGCTCACCTCATTTAAGGTCAACAAGCCCCGGATAAGTGAATTAGAAGAGTTTTATGTTCTGCGATCAGGGTTCGCTAAATTTCACATCGCTCCCGCGCTCTCCACAGTGGCCGACCGTGCTCCGAAGTGTGAGCACGGCCTCTAGCACATCGAGACCTATCAGCAGGTGTCTCGCCCAGACTGGAAGGTCTTCGGTTTGCGCTGTCGGGCCATAAAATCCCAAAAATCACATAAAATGATGTGATTTTATGTAGTCACAGGGGCTTTTATGCAATTTTACACTGCGTGGGTGCTGTTGACAGCATGTGCGGACATCGGGTGACCTCTGGACTAGTTGTCCATGGCCCCAGGCTTTTCTGGAAATCGAATGTTTATTTCCAATGTGTTTTTCGGCGAAATCCGCCGACGGAACGCGTTTTTGATTCGGAATTCTTCCGACGGTGCCTCACGGTAGATCATGTTATCGCTGAGCCTCGTTGGCTGGTAACCCGCATTGTTTCGAGTGTTCGGAAATGACGGGTAAGCGACGGTGGGTTTCGGTGTCGAATTGGACACTTCCGGGAACCCGGATCGGAACGATTATTCGACGATAATCGTTTCGATGTGAGGCGGTGTGTTTGATGCCATGTCACACGAATATTTATGTTTAGTGGCAGCGGGTGACTCGTAGCACGAGTCGGTGCGTTCCGGGACAGTTCGTGGGTCCTAGCGGAGTCCCGGTGCGATTATCGAGACTTACGGCGTGTTACGGTAATTGGTTTGGAAAACCGATTCTCGTGGATTTACAGGTGAGACTGTGAGTTAGTGTTTCATTTGTGTGGGTTGAATTCTAACCCGTTGGACCCTCCGTAGGTCCGGTTGACGTTCTTCCACAGTCGAGAGACAGGCACTACATTCGTACAGGTGGGTACTTTGACCCGAAATTGGTACAGTGGTGCACGCTCAGTGACATCTTCTTACCCTGTTCTCTTGTTATTACCTTGCATATATAGTGTTGAGCCTAGCATCCCTGTTATTCCTGTTTCGCTCTACTTGTTTGTTTTCATGTCTATCATCATGAGTAGGAGTAGAGCAGTTGTATGATTTCATGTAAGATCGATGACCTAGTTGGTCGGTGCTTTTATCTCGTATCTGTGACCTATTCGATCGGCTTACTGCATTGTTATCATGACCTACTTAGTCGAGTGGACTATTCGATGACCTATACGGTCGGTATACCCTGAAGGGTAGGATTGTCGACTAGTGGCTGACGGTTAGTTCTGGATTATACCGATGTATGATGTGACATCCTTGTGATCCATTGGTCGGTTCTTGTGTATATAGATGTTTGTTGACATTGAGTGGTCGATACTTGCATATCTTCGAAAGGATATTGAGTTGTTCTATCCTAGTTGACCTGAGTGGTCGGTACTTGTGTTCATTACAGTTCGGTGACCTATTGGTCAATGTGCCCTGAGGCGCGGTGATTGTCGACTAGTTGCCGACAGTTGGCTATTGAGCATATCAGCATTGATCGCCCGAGACTCGTTCGCATTTCACGTGCACCAGCAGTTTGGCCACCGCAATAGGGTGTTCTTTTTCGGAAAAGCGATTGTACATCCAACCCATGAGCCCGGCGGCTAGTATTGGGTTATATGCAGCCTGTGAGCCCAGCGGTCAGTACTGGGTTATATATACAGGTAGAGTGGCAGTGGCACAGGCTTTAGGTCTGCGGACCGTCATGCCAGGTTTCTGATTGGGTATTCTTTGGGACTGATCATCCGGCTGATGCATACGTACACTTGTTCTGTATTACAGTAGCGGCTAGTTATATTCCTATGTACTGTTGCTTATCCATGCATCATTGCTACTATAGTTATGATATCCATATATCCATTCTGTTCTATTTTACAGTAGCGGTAGTTACATGTTCTATTACTGTTCCCTTTCCTTCCAGCATTATAGCTATTGTATTTATGATATCTATTTATAACTTTGATGATCTCTTTCTGCCAGTGAGTACTCATCGCCTTCGCCGGCGTGCGGTACCCACTGGGAGGGGAGACATGTGTACAAGTTCTCACCCCCCACCCCCCACCCCCCCCTTTCAGGTGACATTGCTGGTCCGAGTCGGGACGGTGCGTGAGGCGGGTATGTAGCGATCGATAGAGTTGTCGGCCCGGTGACATTCGGTTTAGTTTCTATCCTTACTTATTCAAATTAAATAACTTAGACAGCATTTATGGTTCAGTATTTTATGTTAATTGAATAATTGGGATTTTATGAATGTAAAAAGGGATTTATGGATTCTTGCGAAATGAAGGTGGTTTTCTACCCCTTGTGGTAGCGAGTTTTAAAAGAAAAAGGTTTCCGTGTGGGAAACAGTTTCAAAAGGTTTTTCTTGGTTTTCATGACTTAGTGTTTCAAAATGAGTTTCCGAGTAGAAAATATTTTAAACTGATAGATGTGAATTTACGGATAATTGTGATGAATTAAATGTTATTGTGAATGGTGTATGGATATGTAGATGTTCATACGTGGTGGTTGTATCTTGAATTGTATATCTTGTACTTGTGCGACGCAGTGCAAATACAGGGGAGACTCTGTCTGTGTGAATAGTGGACTCTCTGTATTTGTGGCGGATCTGACATACCCTGGGGGTCAAGATTTAAAAAAAAAAAAATCTGGGCACTTTTTAAATCAAAAGGAGACCTCGGGGCGTGACAGGTCACTAGTGCTTATACCATGTTTTAGACATGATGACCGAGGACTTGATATGGATGATCATGCTTGCTTGCCATTATGCTCATTCGCACAAGTTTGTGAGGGTCGCTTCCTACAAGTTGGCACTCCGGAGTTGGCCTACGCGACATATGCTCGCCCATGCGGGATTGGGCGCCAAAGTGGGATACCATCGGGGAGGCTCATTTCTAGAGGGGAATGTTGACTACCACGGGGCGACTAGGCACGGTGCATGCCGGACTACACTCACTTGCTTGTGTTGCTTGCCCTCGTGCAAGCCATGTATATTAAAATTTTTCCTGGGCATTTCCTTATACATGCTTTGTTGTTGTGGAGCCTTGGATGGACAGAGGAGATTTTGTTCGGAACCGACCAAATTGGCGGTTGCGGGGCGTGACACATTTAATCTCACTAAGTTCACACAATGTGCAGAAAAAGATATTTTAAAATTGGCACACGATACATGTATTCAATTTTGCCGCATCTTTAATTAAATAAATTAAAAATTAAATCATAGGCGCGTGAAGGAAAATTTCGCTATACTCATAATCACATCACACGCCGTATATCAAAATTTTTTATTATTTAATTAAGATGCACAAAATATTTGAGAGTAAAAATAGATAATTTACTCCACCAAAATAAAAAAACTCTCACTTGACATAATATGCATAAAAAATTTCTATTATGCCAAAAGTTACATCTATACATCATAAAAGGCATAATTAAATTCATTATAATAAATGCATGCATTATATGTCACAAAGACATATTAAACTATCTAATATGTTTAAATAAAAATATTTATTAAAAAAAGTTCAAAAATAAAAAAACAAAAGTAAAAAAAAAAAGAAAACCTTTGCAGGCTTGTGCGGTCTGCGGGCCCGCTCGTGGCCCGGCCTGCGCGGCTTGCACGCAACCTGCGCACGCTGGCCCATGCGGCCTCACACAGCCTACAGATGGCCACCGCGCGGCCCGCGCGGCGCGCGTGGCCAAGCAGGCCCGCACCTGTTGGACCGCGCGGCCTGCACGCGGCCTGCAGGAGTCGTCTTTACCGCACATCACGCGTAGGACACTGCGTGAGCCAGCCCAACGTGGGCCAACGCATCGGTCCGGGCGCGCTTGCACGCATAGCCACACACCCCCACGCAGCTCCAAGCCAGATAACTCCCAACAGTTTTTTAAAAAAAAGATTCATAAATTTCAAAAATCATATCTTGAGATTTAGAACTCCAAATTTTGCAAGAAATATATCAATAGAAAATTTATGCGGAGCTCTTCCAAATCATGCAAGTTTCACAATATGATATGCATCACGCATCAAACAAGCCACCCGCAAAGTTTCAATTTAGGGTTTAGTTTTTCTCATAAAATACAAAACCAAATTAAATCAAACTTTGTAGATTTAATCTACAACATAGATGCTTCAAGATGTGTAAAAATCATGCAATAATATTTATCCTAGAAAAAACCGCCATTAACGCCCACAAGCATACAAGAAAAAAATTAAACGATAATAGATTTAAATCTACACATGCAATCTCGTTAAAGAGTTAATCTAGGGCACGAAATCAACCTAATAAGGCTCTGATACCAATGTAGAACGCAGCGGCTGTCACGCCCCGGGACCCAGCGGAAGCCTGCCCGGTGCGTGTCCAGACCCGCCATATGCCTACAACATATAAGGCGTCTACAACAAAGCAAAAATTAAAGCAACAATAAATAAACATCTAGAGATATCAGAGCAAGATCACAATTAAATTCTAATGGCAAGTAGAATAAGAAGAACTAATCCAAGTATATAAACCATAAAGTAGTACAACATATGATCCAAAAATAAGTGCTAAATATCCAAAAATGGTGGCCTCTACACATAGGTACAAAACTCTTATCCTCTCCAAATGACACAAAAAGAGAGATGAACCACCTAATAGCAAAACCCCTCGCTATCTAGCTAGTGGTCATACCCTTACCGCGGTCCCTAGCCTCACCCGGTGTGGAAGGCTTTGAAATAAAATAACAAAACAGAGGGTATGAGAACTATTAATCAATAGTTCCCAGTGGGCAAGCCGCTGACCTCAACGAAATACATCACTAGGCTAAAGAGGCAAAGGTAGCAAATAAACTATAATAAACAACATGTATGTGAAATACAACAATTAACTTGGCTAAGCTACTATACCTCAAGTTTAGCATGATATTAAATATGAAAAGTTACTAATCTATTATAATCAAGTATATCCAAGAAGTATACTAGTATGCTCTAAACATGACCATCATAAATATAAATATGCACAAAGCAGGGTTTACAAGTATACCACTATGTCCAACAGGTGTAGTAATATGCCCAATCAATACCTACTATCAAGTAGTAATTATCACTTAGTTGTTTATATGTCATTTTTCATTTCCAAATTAGGTCCTACACAAGTGTAGTCCGGTTTGTGCCGCCTAATGGCCCTGGATAGTCCAGCATTTCTATAGGAATGTGACTGTCCCACGGTGACCCAGTAGGCCCGCAATCCCGCACGGGCAAGCATATGTCGCGTAAGCCAACTCCGGAGTGCCGGCTTGTAAGGAGCGATCCTCACAAGCATGTGCGAATGAGCACAAATGGCAAGCATGTATAGTCATCATCTCAAGCATAGTATACACACTAGCAACCCAAAGGTCTAGTTCTTGTCCAAATGTAAAGGTTCCACTGTTTACTAAGTCTAATGCCACTTTATGATATTATGGTTTATTATGTCAACATCTATTCCAAGTTCAATGCCACTTTATTACATTATATAATCTCTATGTTTAGCACATGTTCGTTGTTCTCAAACAAGTAAAAGCTTGTCATTTCACTACATATAACATAATTTCTAACATATCATGAAAATGCCACACACTAGCATGAGTACTATAAACATATCTCACTACTACATAGGGATGAAAGAACATGATACATAACATATGCATTTAAAGCCTTCTAAAATTCATTTATGCTCTATCTAACACGAATATGCATAAGTTTTTATTTTACAATATAGAGTATAACATAGGGAGAGTTCACCCATTTCGGTGAGGTCAAACCCACCAAGAACTCCTCGGATCCCCTTCGTTCGCGCCAACGAAGATGTCCCCAAGTCTCCTAGCTCTCTAGAAAAAATTCTAAGAAGGTTAAACGAAATGAACGAACACCCCACCCACGCGTTCATCTTTAACCAACCTAAGAAAATGGCAAAACTAACCTAGAATGGTGAAAAAAACCTTCTCAAATCCTAAATGGAAGTTAGAGCACTCCAAAACCAACCTAAAGGAAGGTTCTAAACCAATCAATTGAGCTCCAAAAGCTACAAATCAAAAATTTCCAAATAAATCCTAGATTTCTCATTTCTAGGGTTTCTACACAAAATCCTCCAAAAACATGATCCAAATGAGAGAAACATATTACTAACCTCTTTAGAAGCTCCAAACTAAACTTGAAATGAGTTAGGACTGAAGACCTCTCCTTCAACAAGCTCCAATCCAAGCTCCAAAGCTTCTCCCATGGTGGAAATGCCACCAACAAACAAAGAGAAGCAAAAAAAGGTGATTAATCCTCAAAAATCCCAACAAAATGGAAAGAAAATCAAAGAGAAGGTGAGGAGGGCTTCCCTACCTAGTTCTCCTCTTTCTCCAAGCTCAGGGAACACAAGAGGGGCCGTAAGGTATTTGTAGAGTAGCTACAATTGCAAAAATACCCTTCAGGAACAAGCAGTCTGCATACTGCACTACGTACCGATGACACGAGATTTGGTACCGGTACCAGGCAGCAGCATGCGCAACCTGAGCCTCGGGTTGGCGAGACATCGCACTGCATACCGGTACCATCGCGATGCAGTACCGGTACCAGGTCCAGTACCGGTACCAAGCCGATGCGGTACCGTTACTCTGCCCTGCAAAGTCAACCCGAGAGCAGCCCAAATTTCTCATTTTGGAGATTTTGGCGCTAAGTTTTCACCCTCGCTCCTCGGGATGTGAGTCATAGGTCGAAAAACTGTCAACGACCCTCCAGAATACCTGGAAAAACTCAGAACACAGATCAAACACTCAAACCTTACAAGTTGCTAAAGCTCAATGTGTTACACTTATTATACAGTTGAAAGAAGGACGTGAGCTTTTATGAGAAACTTTACACTATTATCTTCTTCAATCGTTTAGCAGTTATGTCGCACCACTTGAAAGCCGCACCCGCCACCAGCCGTCATGCCCCGCCGCCGTGGAACCACTTCCTCCCTCCTCCAGTTCCAGACTGTCATGCCCCGGGACCAAGCGGAAGCCCGCCCGGCGCGTGTTCAGACCCGCCATATGTCTAAAACATATAAGGTGTCTAAAACAAAACGATAAATGAAGCAGTAAAAAGAGAACATCTAAGAGTATCAGAGCAAATATATCTAGATGCTACAGTAGAGAAAAAGAACCATAAAACTAAAATCAACTAGATGAAAACATAAAGTAGTACAAGAAGAATCCCGAAACAAGTGCTATAAGTAAATACATAGGTGGTCTCTATACATGGATACAAAACCTCACTCTCTCTCAACAACAACAAAAAGAGAGAAAACCACCTAAGCAACAATAAATCCTCGCTATCTAGCTAGCGATCCCCTTGCCGCGATCCCGTGCCTCCGCCGGTACAGAGGGCTCTGAAAAGGAAACATAGAAACATGGGCGTGAAAACTATTAAATAATAGTTCCCAGTGGGCAATTATTGACTTCAGTGAAAGCACCACTAGGCCCAAAAGAGCTAAACAGGTAAGTAACAATAAAAGGAACAGAATCGATATGTAAGTAAACGTGTAAACTTACTACAACATGATATCTCTATTTAGCATGAAGTTGCATAAGTAATAAAAGACTATTCTTAACATGAATGTACCAAGATATCACTAGCATGATGTCCACAAGCTAAATAGTAAAATGTCTTGTTTACTATTCTAGTCAATGTCCAGTCGGTATGCTAAGTCATCAATGATCCAATCCTGTAGGACCTACCCGTGGGTAGTCCGGCCTGCGCCGTGCCTAATGGCCCCGTGGTAGTCAACATCCCCACTCTAGGAATGAGCCTCCCCCACGGCATCCCATTTCGGCGCCCAATCCCACACGAGCGAGCATATGTCACGATGGCTATCTTCGGAGTGCCTGCTTGTAGGAGCGACCCTTACAAGCATGTGCGAATGAGCACAATGGCAAGCAAGCGAAAGATCTGTCTCAAGTACCAAGTCCTCATGTCTAAAAATATGGAATATACGTCGAATGTCTCAAAGGCCTATCTCTATGTCATCATGTCTCTAACATGGAATATAGCAGATGTTCAATGGCCTATCACTATGTCTCTATGTTGCAGTTTCACAGTTTACTATGTCAAGTGCCTCTTTATGGCATTTTTGTCCACTAAGTCCAAACATGAGTTTATTGTTTACAAATGCATAATTTGAGCAAATTCTAACATAAGAGACATGTTTCCAAGTCGCTAATACGAACACTTCTCATATATATGCAAAATGCCCAGAAGGCCCTATTATATAGAGTGAAATTTTCATGATACATGAGGCATGCATTTTAAGTGTTCTAAAATTCACATAAATCCTATCTAGCATGGATTTGCATTCAAAAGGACATTACGACAAGTATAGAAAGCATAGGGGCCATTTTGCCTCGTTTACATGAAGTCAAACCCACCGAAGTTACCGAGACCCTTCGTAAGCTCCGACGAAGGTGTCCACCACTCTCCTAGTACCCTAAAGGTATAGAAAAAAGAGTTAAACGAACCTTACGAACACCCAAGTGATCGATCAATAAGCAACATAGGCTAAGGTGGAGAAAAACTCACCTAGGCGAAGAAATCCTCTTTCAAGCTCCAAATGGGAGTTAGAGTTCTTCAAATCTAACCTAAATAAAGGTTCTAAACCCATCAATTAGGTTTCAAAGCCCTCAAATCCAAAACCCCCAAATTAAACCCTAAATCTCAAAACTAGGGTTCCATCTAGTTTAAAGCTTCAAAACTAGGATCTAGAGGAAGAAAACTAGCCACTTACCTCTAGGATGCTCCAAACCAAGCTCAAAACTAAGTAGGGTTGAAGTTTGATCCTCCTCAAAGCTCCAACTACAAGCTCTAAGCCTCCAAAGGTGAGAAATGGGGGAGAGGAAGATGCTCCAAGGCTTCCAAGCTTGCTCTCCTTCAACTCCTTCTTCTTCTTCTCCTTCTTCTTCTCTTTCTAGAGAGTGTAGAGAGAATGTGAGGGAGAGAAATGAGGGTGAGAGGGAGAGGAAATGGCCCTAAGGCCCTTTGAAGAAACAAAATCCACTTAAGTCCCTCAAATATCCAACCTGTGCACTGCCCGGGTCTGGGCAATTTTCGAACTGAGGGACCGGTCTCCCCGACCTGGGACCGGTCTCTTAGCCTGCCCCGAAAATCAAACGTTCGGGAACTGGTCTCTCCCCGCATGGGACCGGTCTCTCCCTGCGTAGTCGCGCTCGGGGACCGGTCTCACCCGCCAGGGACCGGTTGCCTCGCAGGCTGCCGCAACATTGTTCTGAGGGGACCGCTCTCTCCTATCACGGACCGGTCCCCGAGAGTGAAAACTCTCAGGACAAAGCCAAAACTTCAGGAATCGAACTTTTAGGTCGGAATACCATCTACGACCTTCCACCAAGTATGGAAAAGTTCGGAATCCATATCAAACACTCGAACCTCGCAATTTGCAAAGGTCCAGTATGCTACACAGACCCTTAAGCTATGTCCCTCTGCGGAGCTTATGTCATGCCCTGGATTTCAGCGGAAGCTCACCAGTCGCGTGCACAGACCCGCCATGTACACCACAACTCAAGTATACACCAGGCGTCTACAATCAACATAGTAAAAGCATTCGATTCTAACCAGGTAATCAGAGCAAAGCCTAAAAGTTTAACTTATACAACCCAAAACCTTATTACAACAGATAAGAACAAAGTACAATTTACATGATCATATTATACATCACTGAACTAAACTACATAAACCAATAAAGGTTGTTTAGTAATCGTCCAGAAGGCTCTAGCTAGCCGCTGACCCCTCGCCAGGAACCCTAGCCTTTCCCGCTGTGGAAGGCTCTGTAAAAACAACAACAAAGAGGGCGTGAGAACTATTAAACAATAGTTCCCAGTGGGTAAGCCGCCGGGAGTGGCGAAGTACACCACTAGGTCAACTGTGGCAAGAGTAAACAGTAGTAAATAAGCAAGTAAATGCAACAGGTATTGAAACAATTCAATCATGCTATTTACTCAAAGTAAATATATAAATGCACCAATCCACAGGTTGTAGGTACTCGTTTATCATGATAAGTTCTATCATTCATGTTAGTGACAATTTAACTAGCCATATGCCCAATGTATGTAAGATAATTCATTTAAGCTGAAATAACTGATGATATCATGGAATTACTTCCTACACCAGTAAAAGTGTAACACATTGTCACTAACGTCAAGATGTCAACTTTCTAGCTTGTTCATCAATAAGTTCACTTGTAATTTACCTACTCGATGTTTAAATCTTTCCGAAGGCTGTCTGGCATGAAGACCCACCCGAAGGTTGTCTAGTATGAAGACCCACCCGAAAGCTGTCTGGCATGTGCCGCGCCTAATGGCCCCGTGGAAGTTAACACTACCCACGGTAATCCATTTTGGCGCTCACTTCATACATAAGCGAGCAATCTGTTGCTAAGCCACTCCGGAGCGCTGGCTTGGGAGCGCGACCCCCCATAAGCGTGTGCGAAAGAGCACAATGGCATGTAAGCTATAATCCACAGTATAGGTATCACCACTTCATCATGTCTCTGACATGGAATCTCAATTCGATATAACGTCGACATTGTAGTACCCAAATCATAAGTCACTATCAACTACTTGTTGACATACTTTGACCAACAGTTAGTATAACTTGAACAATGATAATTTAACATCATAATGGGCTATACCCACAATTACACATTTAAAATCCTCACACTATTCCCTATATACAAGGAAAGTGATTTCTAAGGTCATCTCTAATGACTCATAGCACATATCCTATAGGGTGCGTTTGGTTTGCACTATGAAAGATTACTAGCAATAAAAAGATGTCTGAGAATCTTATTCTTATTCATCCTATTACTAAGAATGTGCCATTCCTGTGTTTGGTTCACACGGTTATATTATTTAGTCATGTTATTTAAGTTTACAAAAAAATATACAATTAATTTATTTATTTCTTTAATTAATTTTAGATAATGCCGCCAAAAATTTCAACATCTTTTTAGAAAAAGGGAGAGAAAGAACATAGGTTAGAGAGAGAGGAGCATAATTAAAGAAATAGGAAGAGAAATAGAGTCGAGATTAGAGGGAGTGAGAAAGTTGAGATTTTAAAAAAATAGGGGGAAAGAGAGCTTAGTTTAGAGAGAGAAAAATAGTTGAAGTTTAGAGAGCAAAAAAAAAGTTTAGAGAGAGATATAAGGTTAGAGTGTAAAGAAAAATAATACCAACTAGCAGGCGGCGGGTAGAGAGAAAGAAAGAGATTAGACATATTATAATTACTCCAATCCATTAATATGAGGATACCTACCCTCCCTCAAGGAAATGAGATTAGTACTTTGGGATGAATCTCATTCCCAAGTAAATCTAATATTACCAATTAGATTACTTAGTGCGTTTAGCCAAACACCATCATATTTTTTTATTCCTATTGGATTACTAGGAATCTTAAAAAGATAGCGCGAACCAAACGCACCCATAGTTCCATATAATCCTCTCCTACTTGGAGGAACCAAGTCATATGTAATTCCCCTATTGCATTGTACAGAGATGGTCTGATGTCCAACTCTAGATATTTACGAGATTACCTTCAGTAGAATAACATGCAGGTTATATCACAATACCACATTCTAGTTACCCAACAAGATCAAACATAACATATGCAGTTAACCAAGTTCTATTCTTTAAAGGTGGAAAGCATCTGTATGACATATGTATTCCAGTTATTTTACATTACCAAAGTATACTCAATTCATTTCATTCTGTCTGATATGCTCTGGGTTCAGATATTATGTTGACAATATGGAATAGCATAATATAACTTGGAGGTTAAAACCTATCATATACTATCCATTTAGTTATACATTAAACTAAGTACCATTTTCATGACTTATTAAGCTTGTTTACACAAATATCTTAATGTCATGTAATACATTCCCGACTAGCAAATAATCTCTAGATGCAAAGCACATTCGTACTTTACCTCTACTATATAGAAGTTCTCTTTTACCCATGAGGCTATGCAATAAGTTTAACTCATAATATCAAAGCAGACATAGAGGGAATTCACCTATTTCGGGAAGGTCCAATCCACCAATATGTTGACAACTCTCGTTGATTTAGCGAGCGAAAGTATCCGAAGCCTCCAAGTACCCTAGCAAGTATTCTAAAGTCAGCTAGGCATATAACTCATAACTCTACATCAAACTCGTATAGTCACCTCATTTAGGTAAATTCTTACCTAATATAGAGTTAAGGCTTAATTCCTGACTTCATCTCAGGTTGGAACTCCAAATCCAACCTTAGATAGAAAGCTCTCCAAACTCAGCTGAGCCAGATCAGAAAATCTACTGCGAATTAGTATCAAAACAGCACTAATATACATACAAATTACATAATATAAACCAGAGTCTCACCTAGGTTTAGACCAAAACTAAATCTTCACTTCCAAGCAAGTTAAAGTATTCCAAATTAGCTCATACTAGTCACCAATTCAGCTCAACTGAATCTGATTTCCTGCCACAAATCCGCTAAAATCATGTATCCGAATTGCATCAAAACTATAACTATTATATCTAATTAACAAGCTCATAAGTGATATACCTCCCAATAGCTTCAATCGAGCCTTTTTCCCCTGGTTTCGAATTGATAACTCGCAGCAAAACCAGTTCTAAAGGTCACTATATTCCATTCAAAGTACTTTTACCACCTGCTCGGAATCATTACACATAACTCCATCATTACCATTGCTATTATCTCGAAACTAGTAAGTATAGTTGTGAATTTACCTTGTTCAGCTCCGACTCAGTTTTAACTGAGTAAAGATCGAAGAATCATGGCCCAAAATACTTTTGCTTCCGCTTTCACAAGCTGTCCAAAATCAGTTGGCAGCAAATAAGTAAAACAACTTTAAACTTCATGACTCAAGCTTCAATCTAGAGAGAAGTTGCCTTACTTACCTCACAGAATTTCAACTCAGTTCCTACTGAGTTAAGGTGAAAGAACATAGTCAAACATCAATTTCCAAGCTTCAAAAGCCATCCCCCAAGTTTCCAAACCAACTTGTAGCAAGAGAGGGAGAAAAACCAACTCAAATCCACTAGTTTTTCCTCTCCAAATTGAGGACCTAGAGAGAGAAAGAGAGAAGGTATCCCTTACCTTATCCTCAGCTCCAGAAAGGTAAGAACAAGCCTAGGGGTCGACCAGAGTTGATAAGGATGGATTTAGAAAGTGAAAAGACCAAAATAGCCTCAGCCCGCAGCTACTGCGGTGCTGTGTACCAGTACACAATGATGGCTGTACCGGTACACTATACAAATTTCTGCCATTTCGAATTTTCAATGCACTTTCGATCTTTTAACGGTTCGATCACTCCTTTAACTTGTCAAAAATCTTTTTAATACTCTTTAAAAGATGTAGGCTAGTTCCCATTACCATTCCCTCTCATCAAACTTCATAATTAGCCAAATTCAAAGCACTACATTCGATTAGTGCATTTGCAAAGCACTTTTCCATTTCCAGTTGTTTGCTTAGTCCAGTCCTTTGCTGTAACCTCCCGACAACCCTTCAAAAGTTGTAGAAGAGTTCCAATTACCATTCCAACCCTCGAACTTCATAATTCGCCCAAGTTTAGAGTATCACAGCTTATTCCACTAACTCCCCTATGCTTTTTACGGTTTCGAAAGTGGGAGGTTGCCCTGGCGAGGAAGCAGATTGAAGGCGAGCGTCGCTGATCTGCTTTGGTGGAGATTGCACTGGAGCGAGCCTAGGATGCACTGTTAGAACGGTTGTTGCACCATTTCTCCAGGCGTTGCTCCTTCGCATTGCACTATTATCCCTATTGCGGGGCGTGCAGTCCTTGTCATTTAGCTTCTGAAATTTTATTAAAGTCCTAAAGCCGAACA
This sequence comes from Ananas comosus, assembly GCF_001540865.1. Classification (NCBI taxonomy): domain Eukaryota; kingdom Viridiplantae; phylum Streptophyta; class Magnoliopsida; order Poales; family Bromeliaceae; genus Ananas; species Ananas comosus. The sequence continues at coordinate 6,014,060 of NC_033623.1, read as the reverse complement.
CCAAACACGGGGCCGGCGAATAGCAGGGCGGATGTGGTCCGGGTTCTGAAAAAGAGCGAGGTTGCGTAAAGCGCATGGGGCCGCATTTAATGCCCGCCAGGACCGTATGGCAGCGTATAAGTATGTCAAGGAATACGCGGGAGGCTTTTGTATACGAGGGGCATTTTGGTCAGGCGGTTGAAAAATCGGACTGAATCTGCAAAAACGAAAAAGGTGGCCCAGTTTTGCAAAAGCCCAAAACTAGTGGATTTTTTATGCAAATTGGCCAATCTAATTTGATTAAGATTTCTAATTTTTAGACCAAGTATGATATATAACTCTAAACTCTTTATCATAATCCTATTATGATATAAGAATATCTAAATCAAATCTAGTTTGATTAAGATTTCCAATTTTAGACCAATTATGATATATTAATTAGATTCTCCTAATCCAATTAGGATTAATAAAAATATCATAATATATATCATAATATATCTGCTACAAATACAATGATCTCTGATTTGAATAAGAATTTATCCGTTAGATTCATTATAACGTTTACAATAATCCATAAACTCATAATGAAGCTTTTGCATCTTAGTCTTTGTAATTTTACATAACTATAAAATAGTTCTATAGTCACACTATGAACCATACAATATTCTCAGTAATTAAATAGAACACTTCTATCTTATCCACACACTTAAATAGCACACGACACCAATGCGTGTGACCCCATAGGTTCAATTCTGACTGGTAGTAAGATTATGATTTAATCTCTATTAATCATCATCAAAACTCCTTCCGATGGATCAGAAGCATTCTGACTCTAAACCTCTTGAGAGTAACCAATCGCTCCTTATTCTATAGACTCTCACAATCCACTAGTGACACCTAGCAGCATATAGTGGCAATCCAAAAGAACCAAATATCAGAACCTCTAGGTGCAGTTAGCATGTGATACAATTCTTCTGCTGTAAGTCCCAACACAGTGGAGATTATGGTAGCTCATCAAATCCCATCATCGGTTATATATAAAATTCATTTGACCTTAGTTCATATGGTGTCACGCCCCAGGACCCGCCTTTTTGGTCGAATTCGAGCACGCCAACAGACCGCCGAACGGTCAGGGTTTTCCTTGTACCGCGGACAGAGTTTTCCCTGTACGTCCAAGGGTCGCAACAGTACAAATCATGAGGTTCCAACTAGGAACAGATTTCATACATGATTGTATAAGGAAGATATCAAAACATAAAGCACAACTATGCTATTACATGCGTTCGTCTCAATTTACATCCATTTTATACTTTTGACTTCCAAATACAATCCACATTTACACTTTATTACATTCTTTTCTTTTGTCCCTAAGTTAAGCCGACTCAGGGTACTGCTATCTCTAGTCTCAGTGGTAGGGCACTATCTACGGAGCTACGCCCTTTCCTCGCGCCGCCGCGCCACTCGCGTGTGAACCTGAAAGCCCCGAAACAACGTGGGATGAGAACTATACTCATAGTTCCCAGTGGGTACGGCCACCCAAGGGAAAAGCTCGACCCACCAGGTCCAAAGGAGGCACTACAAACATGTTAGTCCAACATATATCCACAGATATTTATGCAAGTATCAAATACATGCGTATGCCTCACAAATGCAACTATGCAAATCATGCAACTCATGTAAGTAGATTAACTGATTCTATTCTCTATCACTTGCCATTCTTTACTATTTGCTATTCTTTATTCTTAGCCGTTCTTTACTCCTTGCCATTCTTTACTATTTGCTATTCTATATTCTTAGCCGTTCTTTATTCTTTTCTAAGGTTACTTTTACCTTAGTTAACTATGCCACTCGACTCGGTCTTGAGTCAATCAACCGCGGATAATCCGTGCTCTGTCAGGCTCGAGGTGAGGGACGTCTCACATGCACCTCAGCCTTAAATCCTCTCGACTATAGGTCTACCGTCGGGCGAGGAAAATACCTGCACACTCGGACCGCAAGTCGCACATATCCACTCGACTATAGGTCCTACTCGACTATAAGTCGCACACCGGGCGAGTAAAACCAACATAGATATTGCTCATGGTGCATGGCAATTGCCACTATCAGTACCCAATCCTCTCAGCTAACTCGTAGGTTTCGCCTCAAAACTCACCAACTCAAATCCCTACTATCGGGGAGAAACTCCTACAACCCGACGGGACCGTCCTCTGGGGAAACTCCAACGTAGTTGTAATATACCGAAATCTCGGTAGGTTATATCGAACTTTAGTCAAATTGACCAAAGTGTGGCGAGAGAGATGGTTGGACAAAGTCCATGCGACACTCCAACAGTGTTGGAGGGGTTAAAATTGAGTTCCGAATGCGATTAATAGGTTTTAGCATTGCTCGGCGTAAGCACTGCCAAAACTGCAGTCTGGGCACTATGTACCAGTACTGAGAAAGAGGTACTAGCACCAGGCAGGCAAACCGAGAAGCTTGCTCTCGGGTTTGGTCACTAGGGTCTGCATACCGATGACGGCCCTGATTAGTACTGGTACCCCGCAGCAACCCGAGAACAGCAACTCACGGGTTTGGCCTCTGCAGAGCGACGTACGGGTGACGCGAGCCCGCATACCGGTAACTCTTACCAAAATGCGAACGCGGAGTCGAAAGCACGCCGCTCCACTGGGCGCACGAGGACTCGATCCATCGCTCCCAACGCGTTCCCAAGCTCTTTCTCCACCAAAATCCAAAGTTTGGGAGAGAAATCTAGAGAGGGAAAGGAGCAATCTAGAGAGAGAGAGAGAGGAGCTTCTCTCTCTACCTCTATGTGTGTGGGGGGGCTTTTTGGCTGAGGAAGAAGAAGAAAGGGAAGAGGTCCCCTTTCATATAAAGCCCCACCTCAATATTTACCAAAATGCCACTCTACCTAGGCAACCCGCGCTCTCGGGGTCCAGACCTTGGCTAGAGGGTCCGGACCCCGTAGGTTCCCCCAGCCCAGAAAATCAGCATTTCAGCCTTTTGCCAATTTTGGTCCGTTTTCGCTCGTTTTCGCTTCTCGGGTCTCCGATCCATCTCTAATCGTACCGAGACCCCCAAAACACGTTTTCGAGCGCATTTAGACCATCTTTTCATCCACGCTTTGCCGGATTTCGGGCAAAGTCCAATCATATCTATTCGAGTTCCGTTTTCGCACCCAACGCGTACTGAAAACACTCGAACGTTCCCGAACTTCACCGGAACTACTCCAATGGCTTTCCAAACTAACATACACCGAAACTTCATAACTATAGAAGTTCGATATGTTACATATGGTATTCCCGAAAACTCCTTTCCGATATACCATTTTTACTCTAGCCAGAGATCTCTTGAACTAAGTCTCATAAATTATATAGGACATTAACCTTTCTACTAAGGACAACAGATTCTTTTGAACACTCTCCCACTCCTACTGTAGACCTGTCATAGCCAACATGCACTACTAGAAAATGATGACTAATCTCGAAGATATTATGCAGTCAAACTACGACAACCATATCAGTGAGTAGCTGAGATGTTGCAAGTTAAAGGATCAAACACATCACTGCAGCATCAAGAATGTCATTGACGAGTAAGTAGATTACCATGTGACTTCTCGTATTGGTCACGCTCGGTACCCTTGTTCTTAACAATCACCTGCACTTTAGCTCTAGTGTCTCTGCACTGTAGACTTGAGACTCGTCTGCCAGAAGGACGCTTCTAGTGCACCAATCTCAGTGGATGTACCACCGTCCCTGTGGTGATCCATCGATTGGGAGCCTTTAGGAATTAACCATCAATGACATATGGCATGTATTCTCAACTTTTGAGAATACATGCCATTATCTTGTTAATTCTTGGACAATTCACGAACACACAATAACATGAATGGAATAAAAACAACTCAATATATCTATATATATTAAATAAATGTCCAGTACAATCATACAACCACTAGTATAATGTGTATCAGTCGATTAGCTATTAGGGCATACTACTAACACCGTCCGAGCCATCGGGCCCTTGGGAAGAGGCCTAACATGACCCGAAAGCTCGGGCCGGGCCCGGTCGAGCCTGCACGGATGCTTCAACACCTGTGTCGTGCTGTAGCCTGGCCCGAGGCCGTGTCAGGTCGAGTTTTGAAGCACTATACTAAACTTGGGCCAATTGGACAAGATACAATTGATAAGTAAATTAAACATGCTCAAAAATGAGATTTGAGGGTTTTCGATTGATTAGAAGTGGATTAGAAGCTCAAGGAGCAAAAAAGAGAATTTTTGAAAATTGCATTTTTAAGCTTTGGACTTTCGGGTTCCAGACCCTAAACCCAAGGTCTAGACGTTGACTGCACTGCGCGAAAAACAGGCTATGGGTTCCGGACCCCAGAGTCAATGTCCGGACCCTACGCCCGAAAATTGTCTAGTACAGGGGTTTTTGTGCAATTGTTGTGGCTCCCCTTTATAAGGGTGACCACCCAACTCTCTCTCTCTCTCTCTCTCTCTCTCTCTCTCTCTCTCGTTCCTCCCTCACGCACAGGGAAAGAAGAAGGGGAAAACCCTCCCCTTTCTCTCCTCTTTCTCTCTCTCTAGATCCATCTCCAAGGTGGTATTTTTGGAGGAGATCGAGTTCGGAAAGCTCGGAGGAGTGGAGAATCAAGCTCTCGGGCGCTTGGTGGCTCGGAGCGCTTTCGACTCCAGGTTAGAGGAGAGCCCCAGACAACTTTAATTTGAAAATCGACGAGCATTCGGTGATCAATTTCGAGTAACGAGCCGAACAGGGCGACGTTGGCCGCGGGAGTCCGATTGCAAGTGTCTACAAGCAATCAGAAGCGTGTGAAGTGGATTGTGCTTCACCGAAGTGATTAGGTCATTTCCATTGTAAAGAGTAAAGTACAGAGTGCTGATGTGTGAATGCGCAATGCTAGTGACAGGCTGAAGTGTGATGTGTGACCTAATAGAAATAAAATTACAAACAAAATTACAGAGTGCTGATGTGTGAATGCGCAATGCTAGTGCTTTTAGAAATGTATTCTACAGATAAAACTGCCGATCAATAGCCGATGGAGATTTGAGTATGATATTAAACAGACGGATGACAGGCTGAAGTATGCACGATATACATGAATGAACTGGATGCAATTTCTCGTCTGATAGTTGACCTATTGTTCCACTTAAAAGCTAATCATCTCACATACAAAGAATCATCTCCAGGGTCTAAATTTTGGAGAAAAGAAAGTATAGATCAAGTTCAAACCATCTGCCATGCTGAATAACAGGTGCAGATTCTGACAAGAAGAATTCCACCAAAATGCATACAGATTCCACATGAATAGCCTACAACATTAGGCATTGAAAAGTCAAAATCTGCCAAGAAAATATTAATCAAAATTTGAGAAAAGAAACTGTCTTGAAAAGGATCTCTATAAAACTAGAACCCTATAGAGTTACATACATCTCAACTGTTCACTCAATCAATAAAAAGCCTCTCTTAATGTACTCCAAACAAGGAAATGGCAAACAGATCGCAGATTCAACCAAATATGATTTTGATATCAATGTACTCAAAACCAAATTTCTATTAGCAAGAGGCCCTTGTAATCCACTACCAAACAGTTCACTACGGCATGCAACTAGAGTTACATTGCAAAGCCAAGGAACCGAAACAGCGAATGCCAACCCAAATTGATGCTTATAAGCCCTGCAGATTCTTGATACATACTTCCCCATAGGTAAAATGCTTTCGAAAGGAGAATTATTTCTTGTATCGATGGTTAACAAGTCCGAGTCAGAGTGGAGATTTACCACAACTGTACCATGCAATGGATGAATTCTATGTTTTAAGTGTTTGAGGAAAAGACTATCAGAATCCCAAAGCTTGTAAGGAAAAATGTCGTCCCCATCATATGCGTCGATGAAGACCAGGTCGTAAACATTACGGTTTTCAATTATGAAATCTTCAGCATCACATCTATAGAGGAAGAGACGGTCATGGATGCCTTCCCATAAAAGTTTGTCAATATCAGGAGGTCGTGTGAAAGAGCAACCAGATTTCCCTTTTACTGTAGAGGAAGGAAAGCCCATCGCTTGGATAGAGGCTGAGATGACGACAGGATCGATATCCACAACATGGACGGTGGCTCCTGTAAAGACATCAAGACGTGTCAGGTATTGATATTTAAAGGGCTGATTACAAATTTTGCCCCCAAAGTTTGACCTTGATTTCAATTTTAACCTTGTCATTTCAATTGTGACAATTGTGAAAATCTAGTTTGTTCTGCATTAGATAAGTCCTTCCGGCAGTCCATCTGAAGAAGTAGCACATCAGTATCGTCAGACATTCCTTTTTTAAAATCAAGACTTGGGGCACGAAATTGAGATTAAGGTCAAAACTTAGGGACAAAATTAAAACAGAGATCATACTTCATCAAGCAAACTGAAACACTAAGAATGGCATTCAAATTTAATAATTGTTACAATTTAAACTTCAAGGATGAAATTGAAATCTGAGTAAAAAATGTTAAAATTTGAGTGAATGATAGAAGAAATTTGTAATTGGCCTTTTGCTTTTTAAACAGAAAGGTCGAGTAGTGATGTTAAGAGAGAGAAAGAGAGAGAAAAAAAAAAGAGGTATTTCTAAATTTCTGTTTGTTTGGATAAACAACATCCAACACATCAAAATGAGTGGCATAAGCATATTACTTTGAGAATTCCTTTTTACTTTTCCACTCTGCAATAAGATGAACCCATGATGTTTGCAGTATGTAGTGAAATAACCTCAGTAACTTTCTTCTGTGTACTTGAAAGTAATGAGATGCACCAGAATAACGCAGCAAATAAATCTCAGTCGACTCAGGAATCTTTAGTTATGCACAATGTGGGAGCAAGAAGGAAATATAAAGGTCATCACACAATTTAAATTGAATCCTAATAAAACTTAATGGAAAGGATGAGTACTCACCGCTTATTTTACTGGCCAAAAATAATGGTAGGCTGCCACCACCATGACCGATACATAGCACTTTCAGACTCCTTTTTCCTAGAACTGCTTCGGAAAGATCATAAGAGGAGGAAGCCAATGTCGTCAATCCCACCGAAACCATGCTTTTCAGATCTGCCAATGACCATATATCAGATTTGACACAAGATCAAATGATTCTATGAGAAGATTTTATGTTAGTTAAAATCATCTATCATGATATTTAACTGAAGTACTATCGACTGCAACTACTGTTAGCTGCTTGCCAAGAGTTCAGCATGAAAACATGATCCAAAGGGTGTTGGAAGAAGCTGTTTACACGGAACAAAGTTCGTTACAGACATTCAATAATCAATACTGCTGCCTATGGGCTGTTGTTTTTTGTGTGTGTGGACCTTGGTTTAGAGCAGAAAACTTGTCTTATTCAACACTGTAGAACAGTAACTCCAAATACTTGCCAATACCTCTAACACACATGTTTATCAAATAATCAGCTAACTACAATAAAAAGAGGGACAACATACGATAGGGAAGCAATCACCACTCCTCGTGGTTTATTAAACTACTATGATGCAGCAAATAAACCCCATTTTATTTTTGAATGTAATTTTCTTTTATTTTGTAGGTTCGTGTTTGATTTTATTTTTTAATGTAATTTTCTTTTATTTTGTAGGTTCGTGTTTGATTCAGACTTAAATCATTTAGTTTTAGTTGATTTGGCTAACCTAAACCCTTTTCTCCAATAAACAAAGAAACAATCCCAAAAGGACCTTTGGAATTCCCTGAAAAAAGACCTTTAAAATTCTCAGAATTACTTCGTTTTCTATGCATGACTCTTGGGTGACCGTGTTATGTTGAAAACAAAAATACAATAATTTATTATAGGAGGGCTCTCAACACTATAAATACATGGTTCTTAAAGCCTTAAGGGAGATATATTTGGATGAATAGAAAATTTTACTCTCACTCTTTATCCTTGGTGTTCTACTTCCCGGTGAGATCATCGACGCTTCTTCCTCGCGCCGAGATCGTCTTCTTCCTCAACTTGATCGTTGTCGCTTCTTCCTCGTGACAAGATCGGCTTCTACTCCTACCCCTCCTCTTCTTCCAAGTCACTATCTCATCTTCTTCTTCCCCGTTGCCGAAGTTCTACCCGTGGTGTACCGCCCTCCTCGTCGATCGTGGATTCCCCGCAATCATGTGAACGATGCACTTTTTGTATCTCTCATCTCCTAACATCCTATTATCCCCTTTTAATCTAGCCTTCCACCATTACCAATCATATTTGCTAAACAATCAAACCTAAAGCTTTAAGTCCGATAAAGCCAAATTTATCTTTTGAAACTATTATATGTATTTTCAGTTGGTTGTTATTATCTCATATATTGAAGGTTTATCATCATCTTAGTATTACTTCAATTCGATTTTAACTTGTCTTGCTGAAATATTTGCTTCCTTGCTTAAAGTTCATCGGAATTAATAAATTGAACCTAGTTTTACTTTTAAACAAAAGCAAACTTAAAAATTCAATTTTGGCAACCTCTTGGTTTGCATCAATTGGTATCAGAGCAAGTTCTTTTCGTGGAAGCGTTTGTTTTGATCTAAACAACTTTTTCCTGGTATTCAACTTTGGGCCAAAATATTTCAAAAAAAAAAAAGAAAAAAAAAAAAAAGAGAGCATCACTTTTTGATCAACTTGCAAGCATTTGGTAATGGCAGACAATCGTGAAAATTCTCGTGATTGGAGAGAAGCATATGAGAAACAACCAGATTCCATGAAAAGCATGCAAAATCAAATGAATAACATTCAACAACTATTGGAAAGATTAACTATGCAACAACAAAATGCAGTTAAAGAAGATTCGGAAAGTGATCCTGATTTTGACAATCGTACTTTACCTGCTAGAAGAAATCCTCTTTTTCAAACTCAAGAAAATATACATCGATGGGATCAGGGCATTAAAGTGGACGTGAGTGAGTTCGAGGGTAAATTACAACCTGAAGATTTTGTGGATTGGATAGACAAAATAGAACAATTTTTTGAATGGAAAGAATTACCTGATGACAAAAAAGTTAAACTTGTCTCCCTTAAATTGAAAGGATATGCCTTAGTGTGGTGGAAACAAGTTCAAAACGATAGGGAAAGGGTAAAGAAAAGATTACCTCGTGGGAAAGAATGAAAAAAAAACTTAAAAGGAAAATTCTTACCGATTGATTATCGTCAAACTATTTTTCAAAAATTACACAATCTTAAATAAGGGTCTAAATCAGTACAAGAATATACTGAAGAATTTTACACCCTTCAAGCTCGTAATGAACTTAAAGAGGACGAAGAACAGTTAATAGCTCGCTATCTAGCCGGTCTTCGAGCTCAAATCCAAGATGAGTTAGCCCTTTTAACTTTCTACAGGGTCGACATGGCTTATAGTCATGCACTTAAGGCTGAGAATAAACTTAAAAAACAAACCTTTCGCTAGGGAAGTGCGAGCGTAAAGAACACCATAGGAACTAAGCCTATCCCAAAGAACGATAATCAAACCTCTTCAAGACCTGTTCAAGACCTTAAGGGCAAAGGAATTTTAGGTGCAAAACCCGTTGAATCTGGCATCATTTGTTATAAATGTAAGACATAAATCCTCTGATTGCCCTCTGAGAAAATTTGATTCTAGAGCCAATCTAATAGAAAGTCATGAAGAAAATGAAAAAGGGGAAGAAACTTTAGAACAAGAAGATGAAGATGAGATTTCCGAAGAATCTCCTGATGCTATTGAAACAAATCTCATGATCCATCGAGTCCTATTAGCCTCTAAGTCCACCCAAGATGATTGGAAGCGTCGTAGCCTTTTCAGAACCATCTGTAGCGCGGGAGGCAAGTTTTGCTCTCTCGTCATTGATAGTGGAAGTACTGAAAACTTTGTCTCTAGAGAAATGGTTGATAAAACTTAAACTGAAAACTGAAAAACTTGCTCAACCTTACAAAATAGCTTGGTTTAAGGATGGGGATGAGTTTCCTGTAATTGAAAGATGTCTTGTTGAATTTTCTATTGGGAAAACTTATGCTGATAAAGTTTGGTGTGATGTTGTTACCATAGATGTGAGTCACCTATTGTTAGGTAGACCTTGGCAATTTGATCGTAGCACTATACATGATGGTAGGGAGAACACTTACATTGTCACAAAGGACAACAAGAAAGTTAGATTGGTTCCCCTAAATTACTTACCCAAACCAAAATCTAAACCAATTGAGTCCCAAAAGCAACCCTCCAATAATGAACAGAAAATGATGGTTTTGAACAAAAGCCAATTCTCTAAAGATCTAGCAAAGTCTCCAGTGGTATATATTCTTTTGGCAAAAGAAATATCGAAGAACACTGAAGTTCCTCAAGTTGTTCAACCATTGCTGAATGAATTTTCTGATATCATGCCTGAGGAACTCCCCGATGGCCTTCTACTTATGAGAGACATCCAACACTGCATTGATTTTGTACCCGATGCTAGTCTTCCACACCTAGCCCATTACAGGATGAGTCCTATTGAACATGAAGAGTTACATAGACAGGTCTCTGAACTTCTGCAAAAATGTTACATTAGAGAATGTACGAGCCCTATCACGGTGCCTGGCCTCCTTACACTAAAATTGACAGAACACATTTGTGTTGACAGTCGAACAGTTAACAAAATTACCATCAAGTATAGGTTTCCCATTCCTAGGATTGATGATATGCTTGACATGTTAGGAGGTGCGAAGATATTCTCTAAGATTGACCTTAAGAGCGGATATCATCAAATCCGTATTCGACTTGGTGATGAATGAAAAACAGCATTTAAAACCAAAGAAGGATTATACGAGTGGCTGGTTATGCCGTTTGGGCTATCCAAGCCCCTAGTACTTTTATGCACTCTATGAACCAAGTCTTGCGACCATTCATTGAAAAATTTGTCGTAGTTTACTTCGACGACATTCTAATTTATAGCACAAGTCTTACGACTAGTCATTGAAAAATTGTCCTAGGCCTATCCAAGACTGCACGCCAAGTTGATTCAGTTTTTGTGGTTGTTGATCGTTTTACGAAAATGGCTCATTTTATTCCTTGCAAGAAAACTTCTGATGCATCACATATTGCAAAATTATTTTTCAACGAAATTGTACGTTTACATGGCATTCCTAAATCAATTACCTCTGACCGAGATACAAAATTTGTTAGTCATTTTTGGAGAACTTTAATGTCAAAGGCAGGAAGCAAACTGAATTTCAGCAGCCCATACCATCCACAAACTGACGGGCAGACGGAAATAGTAAATCGATCTTTGGGCAATCTCTTAAGATGTTTAGCTGGAGAAAAACCAACACAATGGGATTTAATTTTACCTCAAGCTGAATTTGCTTATAATAGTTCCATAAACCGAACCATTGGAAAATCTCCTTTTGAAGCTTTATATGGCCGTCCTATAGCCCACTTTCTTGACCGAGCACCAATACCTTACCCTGGTAGAGTTAGTGCAGATGCCGACTATTACCTAAAACAGATTCAAGAGGTGCAACAACAAGTTCTTCAGAGGTTGAAGGATTCCACTGTCAAGTACAAGGAGTCAGCAGATAGACATCGCCGAGGTATGACCTTAATGAAAGAGATAATGTCTTAATCTATTTTAGGAAAGAAAGGTTCCTAGCTGGAGGCTATAGCAAGCTGAACAGGAAAAAGTACGGACCATTCAAAATTCTGAAGAAGTTAGGGAAAAATGCTTATCTAATTGATCTACCCCCAGAAGTACCGACGTCCCCGATCTTCAATGTTAGCGAGCTGTATGAGATTCATGGAGAGGCTCCCTCTACTGTCGATATTGATGGCTTGACATCTCACTCCGACATTGAAACTCCATTAGATGGTGTGGAGGATATTCTGGGTGTGCGCGAGTCAACGACGCGACGTCGTACTCATCGTTGATACTTGGTGCGTTGGCGTGAACAACCATTGTCCAATAGCAGTTGGATTTTTGAGGCAGAGTTGCGCCAACTTCGAGAGGACTTATCCAAAAGCTATCAGGATGCCATCTCGACGGAGTCGAGATTTTCCCAACTTAAGGGGAACTGATGCAGCAAATAAACCTCATTTTATTTTTGAATGCAATTTTCTTTTATTTTGTAGGTTCGTGTTTGATTCGGACTTAAATCATTTAATTTTAGTTGATTTGGCTAACTCAAACCCTTTTCTCCAATAAACAAAGAAACAATCCCAAAAAGACCTTTGGAATTTCCTAAAAAAAAACCTTTGAAATTTTCAAAATTGCTTCGTTTTCTATGCATGACTCTTGGGTGACCGTATTATGTTGAAAACGAAAATACAATAATTTATTATAGGAGGGCTCTCAACACTATAATAAATACATGGTTCTTAAAGCCTTAAGGGAGATATATTTGGATGAATAGAAAATTCTACTCTCACTCTTTATCCTTAGTATTCTACTTCCCGGTGAGATCATCGACGCTTCTTCCTCGCGCCGAGATCGTCTTCTTCCTCAACTTGATTGTTGTCGCTTCTTCCTCGTGACAAGATCGGCTTCTACTCCTACCTCTCCTCTTCTTCCGAGTCACTACCTCATCTTCTTCTTCCCCGTTGCCGAAGTTCTACCCGTGGTGTACCCCCCTCCTCGTCAATCGTGGATCCCCCGCAATCGTGTGAACGGTGCACTTTTTGTATCTCTCATCTCCTGACATCCTATTATCCCCTTTTAATCTAGTCTTCCACCATTACCAACCATATTTGCCAAACAACCAAACCTAAAGCTTTAAGTCTGATAAAGCCGAATTTACCTTTTGGAACTATTATATGTATTTTCAGTTGGTTGTTATTATCTCATATATTGAAGGTTTATCGTCATCTTAGTATTACTTCAATTCGATTTTAATTTTTGTCTTGCTGAAATTTTTGCTTCCTTACTTAAAGTTCATTGGAATTGATAAATTAAACCTAGTTTTACCTTTAAACAAAAGTAAACTTGAAAATTCAATTTTGGCAACCTCTCGGTTTGCATCATACTATAATTGATGCAGCAAAACTAGTTTTATGATTTATGTTGCTAGAAAGTTTAACTTGTTACTGAAGGTTGTTACGGATTTTATATTGGCATATTTCGTGAAGTGAGTCGGAGTCTTGAAAGATCGAGAAAGAAAAGATAAAGTTAAAAGACTCGAAGACTCCGAACATATATCCACAATGCTTGGTATGTTTAAATATTGTTGATGATAATTTATGATCATTTACATATGTTTGGAAGAAATAGGTATAAATTGATAAACATTCAAAACTAAAGTTTTTCAAGTTTCAAGATCTGGATCCTGGTTGCAAGGTCTGAACCCCGTAAGCCTTCCTGGCTAGTACGCAGGGAGGATCCGAACCTAATGCAGAGTCCGGACCCTGAACCCGATGCAGATTGTTTAAAATCCTGATGCAGATTTTTTAAAATCAGTTTTTCAATCCTAATATGATTCTAATTGCTTCCAAACCTACAAATAAAAAGGCAGATTTTTTTTTAAATCAGTTTTTCAATCGTAATCTGATTTAAAATCAGTTTTTCAATCCTAGTCTAATTCTAATTGCTTCCAAACCTATAAATAAGATGTCGGGGTGTCTCTCAAACGTGGTAAGCATAGATTATCTTTTAGAAACCCTAGAAGCTTGTAGGTAACCATCCTTCTCATCTTCTACAACAAGCTTCTCTCAAATTGATTATTGGTGCCCCAGATCTTTAATGTTCTTCTAGAATAAATTTGAGATTTGCTTAGAAACATCTTCTACGGTTCTTTCATGATCATCTAAGCAATAAATCATCAACTTTGTTCATCTTACTCCCGACGGAGTGCACTCATGGATTCGAGTAGGCGTCGTAGATTCAACGTGTTGAAGGCTTCGTGGATTCGAAGTGTGGACGTTTCGTGGAATCCGGACATTGCGTTCACGGATTCAGACATGGGGCGTGGACAACCCGTGGTGTGCGCAAGATCCATAGAAGATAAAAGTGAGGTACTCGTCCGTGAAGTCAGTAATCACCTTGTAATCTTTTATTTCATAATGGATTGTCATCGCGTGTTGGTCCCGTGAATTTTTTAATCCTAGTTGGGGTTTTCCCACGTAAATCCCGGTGTGCTAGTTTTAATTTCCGCATTTATTTTTGTTGCATTGATATTGTATTTTTGGCCGATACACCTATCCACCCCCTTCTAGTTAATTGATAGTATATAGATCCTAGGTTCCCTATAACTTACAAAGGTAATTCACATTAAAAAAAAAAAATCTTTTAAAAAAATGCTTGAAGATATCAAATAACAACATAGATGAAGGAAAACATCCAGCAATATATGCAAGGGAATACACAATCAAGGTGTAAGTTCACAAGTTCTGATGCGACCCCCTCCCCCACCAAAACTCCAAATAGATAGGGGGTGAAAATGTTGAAAATGGTTGAATATTAGGTAGAGAGAAAAAGAATATATTACTCAGATATCATTCAGCTGTGTGTAAAGGCTAGAGTCAAATAGCTACTTAAATGCAGCAAAGAGAGATTTCTAACTGATGGAGGCCACTCCCAAATTAGAATTTCTACAATTTCTTGGTAAAGGATAATTAATTGATGGTAATTTGACAAATAGAAACAGTAAATAAAATGCGAAACAAAAAAATAACACAGATGTAGAGATTAAGTGGTACAACTTGCTAGGCATGGTTATAGTAATCTTTAAGCAAGTTTGAATTACTTAATGCAGTATGTGGAACAACAGTCGTAATTGAAATACTTAAATGTAGTATGCGGAACAGCAACTAAATATTTACATGCAGAAGACTATGGTAGTAAAATAACCATAAGAAAACTGTCGTTACCATAAAATTTAAACAAGAATCAACAATTGTATTTAATATAGGTCACCCTCATACGAATTTGAGCCCTTCAGGATGAAACATTATTTTAGCAATTCCCTACACTAGCTTTGACACAAGAAATTAGGTCTTCTAGGTCCAATATGAACATAAAACGTTGAAAAGGACAAGAAACAGAGTTAGACAAATGACTTTTACTATTTAAAGCAATAGGGAAGCAACAGAGTAAACTACAGAGGTTGAATACACAGAAAACTTTCAATAACATCACAATGTCATACTGATACTGATATCTGCACCAAAGAGCGAAGACAAGGATGGTGACTACATTGAGCCATGAGGTAACGAATGACCAGTGACCAACAATGCAAAAATTCTCAATATTGTTTGTGAATACTGACAAATTACGACTTTAGCATGTTGTCACAAAATTTTAAAACTACGGCCTAGTTTGGCATTGTTGCTGTTTTTTTTTTAACTTAATAGAATATCTACATGAAATAGTGTAGGAGGGAATGGTGAATTGCTTGCAACCCTTAAACATTCGAGCTGTTTGTTTGGCAACGAAAACAAAAACTTGGAAGCAACCTTTTTTTGCTTCCTTTTTTTTGGTTTTTAAAGAAGCTGTCATACATCACTTAGCCGGGGTGCACTGCAAGCTAACCAACCATGACAACAAGAGGAAAAACCTTTCATTGAAATCGCTAGTATTTAAAAAAAAATGACAACAATACCGAAAGAGGCCTAAATTTGCAAGCATTTTCAATATGACAAAAACCTTAATTAAAAAAAAGCAACAAGAACATATTTTATGTGAAGATTGAAAAGATAGGTAGACATCAAGCAAAGAATTTACATGGAACAGCCAAACAATGCGGCTGCTGCATCAAGTATAAAGATGTGGGATCTGATTTTCTGTAAGAGGCCATTACTTTAGCTGTGCTTTGACGAGTATTGTCATTAAACCGTAGCACACGCCATTGATAACCAAGTATCTTAAACTCTCCATGATGATCGAATTCTGGGTGAATCTTTGCATACCTCTCTTGAAGCCATTTCTCCACAGCTAGCCATTGCTCTGGTGCCTACTATGATGCAAACATAAGAACAAAAGAAACACTATGAGGAGATATTCGGCTGTAAGTAAATCTAAATGATGTGTAAATGTAGACACATGTATTCAAAATTCAGTGATAAAATTTACAACTATCCTATTTGGCGATATGTTTTTGAGACTTGGGTGCCTTCATAGTTAACTCCAAACTGAAACAAAACCAAACCAAACCAAATAAAGTACATCGGTTTGCAGTATCTAATTTTCAGTCTAGTTCGATTGTCAAAATAGCTAAAATTCACCTTTTTGGTTTGGATTCGGTTTAGACACTTCTCATAACCAAACCGCATAAAAAACTGAATAACAGTATTTTATACACCTGCTTGTTTAATATAAAAAATATAAGAACATCATTTTCTACTAGCTTAAGCTCTTGGCAAAAAATAGAAGTTTCGTATAATTTAACATGGTATCATAGCAAGAGGTCCTAAGTTCAAGTTACGCCAGGCTCCAAGCATAATCAATTTCCTCCCATTTAATTTAAGTCCACACTATTGGCCTATCAAAAAGTCTCGAGCCCGGGCGTAAGGGATAGTGTTAAATATAAAAATATTAAAATATTGTTCACTAGCAGCTAAAGCTTTTGGAGAAAAATGGTTGTTTTATATAATATAACACCATTTCCTACCATCACTACATACTCAAAATTCTATGACTATGATCAATCTTGTGTTATGGATCTTATATTGGCAGATTTCGTGGAGTCGTATAGAGTTTTGAAGGGTTGAAGAAGAAGACATCAAGATCAAAGACTCGCTTATGGAACTCACGACCCCCAGGTATGATTACATATAGTTAATGGCAAGGTTTTAAGTGCCTATAGGCACGGACCATATCCACCGTGCCATACCGTGCCAACAAGATACTGGCACGATATAGACCCCGTGCCGATGGCACAGCTCAAAACCCTCTATTCTTTAAATTAGTAAGTAATTTTCTCAATAAAGTTCAAAAGATGTGATAAAAAGACATAATAAATAGTTAGAACATTTTGTTGCTAAAGAAAATAAATATTGCATGCTATTATGTGTCGGCACACAAGAATTTTTTTGACCGGCACGCATCGGCACGGCTCGGCACGCACCGTGCCGTACCGTGCCGGCAAGTTTCCGGCATGACCCCATGCCACGGCATTTAAATCCTTGGATTAACTGATTTATGCATAATTTTTAAGTGTTTGGAAGACATTAGAATACGTATGAACCTTGAATTTATAGAGCACTGAAGTTTACCAAGTTTCAGCGTCCGTACCCTGATGGAAGGTCCGAACACCATAAGCCTTCTTGGCAGTTACGCGGGGAGGGTCCGAACCTTGAGGAGAAGATTCGAACTTTGATACTCTAAGAGTATCAAAGTCCGGACCCTAATGAAAGGTCCTGACCCTGAACCCATCGAGAGTTTTTCGAAATCGTGTTTTTCAATTCTAATCTAATTCTAATGTCTTATAAACCTATAAATAAGATACGGGGGTCTCTCTAAAATGTGGCTAAGATGATACCTCTCGAAAACCCTAGAAACTTGTTTTCTGGAGTTTTTCTTTCATCCTTTGAGAACAAGTTTCTTTCTTTCTCTCATCAATTTGATTCTTAGAGCTTTAATCCAGATATTCTCATAAGAATCAAATTAATGATTACTTAGAAGGTTTTCCCTCATATCTTATGAATTTCTAAGCATCGAAATCACCACCAACTATTGTTCTACGCGCTCCGGACGAAGCGATTGCGCGTGGACTTCGCGTGAGGGCCGAGATTCAGTGGACGCTCGTGGATTCGAGGCGTTGATGCTGTGAGGAGTCGTAGTGTGATCGATTGAAGGAGTTCAATCGATTGGGGACCAACGAAGAAGATCAACTTCAAATCTAGGTAAAGGTTGAGTTGAGGATTCGGTAAATCACCTTGTACTCTATTTTTTCTTTGTGGATTTTTCGTGTGACCGGTCCTGTGGTTTTTTTTACTCCTTTTGGAGTCTTTTCACGTAAAAATCTCAATGTGTTGGCTTTACTTTTTCCACATTTAATTTTTATTGCATCGAGTTGGTTGTTTTATTGTTTACACCTATTCACACCCTCTAGGTGTACTTATACTTTTTAAATCTTTGGGTCGTCATATCTTACATCTTGTACACATATACGTGCTAATTATCTCTACTGCTTTCCAAAACTGTGGTCATAATTCATCCTCTATGAAATACCTATCATAATTGCATTCTGATTTCAAAATCATGGATTTAATTCATAAGAAAAATGCGACAATTGAAACCGAAGTTCAGAACCAAACTAAATTGAATTAATTCGATTAGGTTTGGTTCAATTCTAAGTAGAGGTTAATTTAGTATCGTTCTAGAAAATCCTAAACAATTTTTTTGGTTTGATTTGAAAATTTCCTAGTGATCAAACCAACGAACAAAGTACACCCCCAAATTGACTGTATGGACCTAGTTTGGGTGTATCAAACCAACGCACTAAAACTATAGCATTTTGGTTTGGGTGAATGGACCTAGTAGTTTTGCATTTGCAGATATTGTAGCTTCAGTAGTGGTGAGAAATCAGTATGTTGGTTATAATTGCCAACAAAGAAGGATTACGCTCCCCAACGGTTGCATTTCCACTTGCGTTCAATTCTGGCGTGCATCAAAATGCAACAATTGAGCCTTCAACTACCTGCTCAATTGTTATTCTTGAGTGCAACGCCAAATAAATATTTTTTCACTTTCATGCAGTTGAACTTGCTTAATAGTTGGACATGCAGCTTACCGAAAGGTAAGATCTCTCCAAAAATCACTGATTTAATAACAACTGCACATGAATTTCTTACGTTGACAATAAAAAACTGAAGCTTTGAATATTTGGACAAACGGCTAATATTTCGTATACAGTATGGTCAACTATATCTCTATAACAACCAAATATTTACATTCAAAGGGTTACTTACTTTAGTTTGAAAAGAGAACATCAAATAACAAAGACATTTAACTTATTGCAGTTCAAAATTGCTGAATTGATTGTATAAGTATCCAGTATTAACCATATCAGTCCCCTAACTTGAGAAATTTTCAGCCAACCAGTTACATGCTAACAGAAAAACAAGGATCAGGTAACAGAGCCATGATTGGAAGTTGCCCTTAAAAGAGAGCATTTTTTTCTAACGATGCAGCAAATTCACTTTAATAGTTTCTCTTTTCCTTCCTTTTTTCCCTTAAAGTTCCTCATTTCATTTGACCTCAAAATCTCTATAACAATAAGAGACAATAAAAGGGAACTGTCAATAGCTGTTATGTTCCTACCAAAAGTGACTTTCAGTTACAACAGCTACTAATGGTTCGCAAAAATGTATAAACCTTATCCGAACTATAGCGCATTTTTGAAGTGTTAATTTTACTACCTAATCTTACAATTCTTTTTAAAAAAACACCTTAACTTTAAGACTAAATTACAAAAGAAAACCCCTTTCACTTTAGCACCTATCTCAATTTCCCCCCTCCATTAAAAATTACATCAATTACCCTCCTGCGCCCTGACATTGTTTCAAATAGATCCAAATTTTTGGAATAATTGTTGACTTTAGGTGTAAAATTTTATAGAAACAAATTGGTAAAGGAAGTTAATTATAATTAATGCAGCAAAATCATATAAATTGAATAAAATTGTTCAATTAACTACCACTTTCCATAGGAGATCTCATTCATGATTTTTCTTTTGTTTTTATCCGTTTCTTGAGAGCAAATTAGATAGATGTTGAGATGTAGAAAAATATGATATACCAATTCATTTTAGTGAAGTTCTATAACTTGATTCGCTAATTATCCTAATTTTTTGGGCCAATTTGAAACAATGGCAGAGTGCAGGATGATAATTGACAGGATTTTTAGTGCAAGAGCGTAAATGAGACATGGTCTAAAGTGCAAAGAGGACTTTTGTAATTAAGTCATAAGTTCGAAAATTTAAGTTTTACGACCTAAACTTCATATATCTACAAGATTTTTGTAAGAATATATTGTAAGCACCAAATATTCTATCAGATTACCGAATATTTCATCAATATGTTACAAACGCCACTAACCTCAGGTAGTAGAATCGACGCACCTATATCAAAAAGACTCTGTATAAAATCCGAATTTGAAAGCTCGATTGTCTATTTCAAGATAGACTAGATCTCAGGTAAGATCTGTGCGATTTAACCTTGCAATTACCAGAGCCGCATGATCGTGTGTGCGTGCGTGCGACAAAGAGAGAGAGAGAGAGAGAGAGAGAGAGAGNGACCGGCGTGGAAGCGGGGTAGGCGACAACGGAGACGACGCCGTTGCCGTGTGCGGAGAAGGAGCGGAAGACGGTGTGGCCGTCGTCGGAGGCGGAGCCCCACCACTCAGAGGAGAAGGCCCAGTCGCCCTCGTCCTCCAGGTGGCGGCGCACGGCGGAGGAAAGCCGCCGGAGCCCCATCTTCCAGCTCCGTCCCCCGCCCCGCCCGGCCCCGTAGAATCGCATAACGGAGAGGGGAGAAGGAGGTGGCCCGAAGGAGAGTGGGCAAAACCCTAGTCCCTGCAAATTTTTACTCGCTAATAACAAGGTAAAAAGAATACAAAAGGGGTTTCCAACGTGGACTTTTTTTTGAAACTGACCCCTAAACCCTAGTCCCTAAACCCTTAAACCTAGTTTATACTAGTTTAAACTAAACCCTAAACACTAAACCTAGTCTAAACCCTAAACCCCTAAACCTAGTTAGGTTTAGTGTTTAGGGTTTAGACCTAGTTAAAGGTATACTGTAATATACAGAACTTTTGCAAATTGCGAAGTTCGAGTGTGTGGAATGTGATGTGACACTAACCTACATGTTTTAAAAGGTTAGAACAAGTTTTTGGATAAGTTAGAGAATGATTGGAATGCTAAAAGTGAGAAAACGCATTGAACTGGCGAAATCAGTCTTTTCTGCTTGCTGTACCGGTACAGCCGCTATGGTGTACCGGTACACAGTGGCAATTCGTGGCAGTAAGGCTATTTTGGTAATTTCACATGCTTATCCCTATCTTATGGACCCAGCTCGACCCCAGGAGCTCTGTGGATGTTGCTGGAGTGCAGAGGAGTGTTCTACCATCTCTCTCTCTTTCTCTCTCTAGGGTTTTTCTCTCTCTACATCGAATTCGCCGATTTCGCTCGTTTTCGTCGCCGCGCGCGTTCTTCGCTGGTTGCGAGCGTCGCAGCACCTTTGTGCACGTGCAAGAGAGCGTTTTGGAGGGATTTTTGCAGCCCTGGACCAGTAAGGAGCTGGTTGCAAGCTTGAGAAGGTATACGACTTGATTTTTCCGTTATCGACGCTTTATTAGTCGATTTGAGTATCGATTTCAGGATTTTGCTTCCAACTGTTTTAACCTGAGTTTTCAGCATGTAGGAATGAGATAATTAGCTGTGAATTAACCTTCGTAGACCAGGGATAAGCTACTTTGAAGCTTAATTGGAATATTTAGCCGTTAATGAAGCTAAATTGGAACTAATTGCACTTATTTGCGCGAATTTGTGCAATTTCGGTATTATTTCTTCGCAGCAGGTCTTCGAGCCTCGTTGAGCTAAACTTGTACTCTTTGAAGCTGGTTTGGAAGGTGTTCTAACCTGAGGTAAGCAGAGATTTCAGTTAGAAAACTGAATTCGCAAGATTCCGACTATATTTGCTAATATATGATGATTTCGATGTCGTGTTGGTGTTGATCGCAGCGGGAGTTCGACCGACCTTTGCATCATCCTTGATTGGCTTTGGGAAGCCTTTAGAGACCTATTTGGAGGTACTAAAGTGAACCAAAACAGCGATTTATGTTGCTATTTGATACGAGATGTGATTTGAGCCGAAATCGGACATTTCGGCCGTAAATCTAATCCGATCTTGACGTTTGTTTTTCAGCAGCATTGGGGCTTCGTTGAGCCGTTTGTGGGACTTCTTGTGGATAGTTGGAGCCTAGTACTAGGTGGGTCGGACCTAACCAGAGCAAGTGAAACTCCCCTATGTTCTATATGTAATATAGAAATGATCTTATTGTGCTTATGTGATTGATAAAGAGCTTGACTTTCGTCATTATAATGTTGAACATATTCGAAATGAAATATCTATAAGTATTTACATTTATAGTCAATTCAGTTGAATGACTTATGAACAAGTGTAGGATGCACTTTAAAGTAGAGAACAATGATATTCTCCTGACTCTCATATAGAGAACTATGACATGCTCATGACTATGTTGATAGTGCCATACTAGTGGAAAGATTATAATGCTATGTGATTTAGCTTTACCCTTACATGTTTACAATCTAGTGGATACTAGCTTTTGTTACTATTTGTGTATTGATATTCCGATCAGAGGATCGAGGGTTATGAACTTTGTATTGATAATATGAAAATTGTGACATGTGGACAATGGACTTTGCTTGCTTGCCATCGTGCTCATTCGCACACGCTTGTGAGGGTAGCTCCCTACAAGCCGGCACTCCGGAGTTGGCCTACGCGACAGTTGCTCGCCCGTGCGGGATTGGGTGCCGAAGTGGATTGCCGTGGGGAGTGTATACTACCACGGGGCCATTAGGCGCGGCGCAAGCTGGACTACCTTGAGTAGATCCCTGTGAATGAAAGGAAAGTGCTAAAGGAAAATTGGACAGTAACGAATAATTACCAGTTACAGTGTACAGTAGTTACTTACACACTTATGCTACGTTTATGCTTATAGTAGTAGCCATGCTTCTATCATTCAGTTAATTCATTACTGTTGATGCTATGATCACATGTTGTTTACATGTTCATTATTTGTTAACATTGGCTTATGAATTGTTAGCATTGAAAATATATCATGCAAATTACTGCTTTTATTTCCATTCTGTACATCTTGAGCCTAGTGGTGTAATTCGCCGAGGCTGGCGGCTTACCCACTGGGAACTATTGTTAATAGTTCTCACGCCCTTTTGGTGGTTGTTTTTACAGAGCCTGTTACAGGAGAGGCTAGGGATCGTGGCAAGGGAGTCGCGCCTAGCTAGGGACTACTAGGAGCGTGCTAGTCGATCACCTTGCTACTCGGGCTACGGCCGAGGGTGATGTCCCTATGTATAGAGAGACCACCGTTGTACTTATTCCTTTTGTACACCCTGCGATGTATATGTATTGTTGAGATCAGACTCTATAGTTGTGATACTTTTTCCTTTTTGCTGAGATTTTGGATTGTATACTCTTTGTTCCTTTACTGATAGTATATCGACTTGTATTTTGCTCTGATATCAGGATAGGATCTTACTATACTTTCCTTCTATCGACTTGCTTTCTTCATAGACGCCTTATATACTGCAGGTGTATGGCGGGTCTGTGCACGTACCGGATATGCTTCCGCTGGTACCCGGGCGTGACATATACCCATATTGTATATGGAATTTATGGTTTCCATTGGTACAAATCCAATAATCTAGATTTGTAATAAGAAGCAATTCCCCATTGGTAGCAAATGGTTATCCATTAAGCGGAGGAAACAGTATCATAAGAAGCAAAAAGGTTATGTTCCACTTCTTAAAAGAACAGACTAACAGGGTCAGCTACCTAGCCAACTTTCATAATTAAATGCCGTCACTGTATGGATAACTCTTTTTGTGAAAAGAGCTATTACTGTAGATAGGTAGAGCCAAAGAGTGTGAACTATATAAGTTAACAATAACATTTGATTAAATGAAAGAAGAGGCTCCGGTGTATAGAGAGGACCTCACTGTTTAAGAGGTAACCATAGAAACGATGGAACCCACTATTTTTTTAATCATTCTAATTTTTTATTTCCAATGAAATAACTGGCTTTTAAACTATATTTACCCAGTTTTAACCTAGTTTTTCACTTGTATATATTGAGCCTTGCACCGATATTGTTTCATTATACTCCACTCAGTTGTTTCCATGCTTAGTATCATGTGTAGGAGTAGAGTAGTTCAACTATATGTGATACCTATGACCTAGTTTGTCGGTTCTCGTACTTCGTATCTATGACCTGGTTGGTCAGTTCTTATTTCTCGTTTCTGTGACCTATTCGGTCGTTTCCTTGACTTCTGTCGTTCGATGACCGTTGAGGTTTGTGTACCCTGAGGGGTTGGATTGTCGGCTAGTGGTTGACGGTAGTTCTGGATTCTATTGATACACTCTGGTGACCTATTCATCGGTTCGTCATGCATATATGTTAGTTGACTTGAGTAGTCAGTACTTGTATACCTTCGGTAGGATGTTGAGTTGTTCCATCCTAATTGACCTGGTTGGTCGGTTCTCTCCTATGTGGTATCTATGACCTGGTTGGTCGATGTTCATATCTTATACCAGTGACCTGATTGGTCGATTAGATTACTTGATGACCTATACGGTCGATGTGCCCCGAGGGGCAGTGATTGTTGGTTGGTTGCCGACGGTTGGCCTTTGAGCATATCAGCATTGATCGCTCGAGACTCGTTCGCATTTCATGAACACCAGCGGTCTGATCCACCGCAAGAGGGTGTTCTTTTCCGGAAAAGTTGTTGCAGGTGTCAACTCGTGAGCCCAAGAGGGGTTATATGCATGGTAGAGTAGCAGTGGTACTGTCAAGAGGTTTGCGGTGCGGACCTCCAGGGCACAGGCTTGAGGTTTGCGGTACGGACCAACAGAGCATTGGTTTCAGATTGGGTATATTTGGACTTCTCGTCTCGTTGACGCATATAGCTATAGTAGCAGTTGTTGCATGTATACTTACAGTTCTTTCTTTATAGTTGTCTTGCTACTATAGTTTTGATATTCTTGTATGCTTTCAGTTCTTCATTACAATAGCGGTAGTTGTTCTTTTATATATATATCTCAGTTGTTCATTATGGTTGCTACTGTATTTCACTTACCCATACTGCTATTTATCTCTTCCTGATCCGGTGAGTGCTCCTTGTCTTCGTCGGCTTGCGGTACCCACTGGGAGGGGAGACATGTTTACATGTTCTCACCTCTCCCACCAGTTTTCAGGTATTGCGGGCGGTGAGGGTTGAGACGAGACGTGAGATATGTTCGTAGTGGTCGATAGAGCTTCCGACCCAGTTTATCCGGTTTAATTTCTACCCTCTTTACTTCTGTTCATATACATATAGTTCAGTTGGTTTTATTTACTCGGATAAATGTGATTTCGGTAAATGAATAAAAGGATTTGTGGATTTTGTGAAATGAAAAATGGTTTTCTATCCCTCGTGGTAGAGTGTTTTAAAAGAAAAGAGTTTCCTTGTGGGAAACAGCTTTCAAAAGATTTTTTGTGGTTTTTGTAACTTAGTATTTCAAAACTAGTTTTCGGGTAGGAAACATTTTAACTGGTAGTTGTGGTTTTATGTTAAATCTTAAATGTGAATTTGTGGTGAATGGAGTATGGATATATAAATATGGATGTTTGTATGTTCAGTGGTAGTGGTTGTATCCTGGATATGTACTTGTACTTGTCGACACCGTGCAAATACAGGGGAGACTCTGTCCGTGTGAACAGTAGNGGACTCCCTGTATTTGTGGCGGATCTGGCATACCGTAGGGGTCAGGTTTTAAAAAAAAAAAAATTCCGCTGTGTTTTCACCTACAAAGGGACCCCGGGGCGTGACAGAATGGGGTTCCGAAGTCGATCGTGTCAAATCGAGATCCCCGGTTTGCGGCTCATTTTTGGAAAAGCTTGCAAGAAGCGCTTGGCACACGGCTCGACTTTAGCATGGCGTTTCATCCTCAAAGCGATGGACAGTTAGAGAGAACGATCCAAGTTTTGGAGGATATGCTTCGAGCGTGTGTAATTGATTATTGGGGCAGGTAGCATGAGCACTTGCCTATGGCCGAGTTCGCCTACAACAATAGCTATCAAGCGAGTATAGAGAAGGCACCATTTGAAGCTCTCTACGGGAGGAGGTGCTGATCTCCTATACATTGGAGTGAGGTTGGCGAATGGGTGGTTTTGGGCCCCGATGTGTTGCGAGAGGCGGAGAAGAAAGTCTGCCTTGCTCGCCAAAGATTGTTGACGGTGCAGACTAGGCAAAAGAGTTATACGAATAGGCACCGCCGGGATCTTGAGTTCGTGGTAGGAGATCGCGTCTTTTTGAAGGTTTCGCCCATGAGGGGTGTGAAGCGGTTTGGAGTCTGGGGAAAGCTTAGTCCCCGATATATCGGACCGTATGAAATATTGGAACGGATTGGTGCGGTGGCTTATCGACTTTCATTGCCGCCCAAGCTTGCAGGAGTTCACAATGTATTCCACGTGTCTAATCTACGCAA
This sequence comes from Ananas comosus, assembly GCF_001540865.1. NCBI lineage: Eukaryota > Viridiplantae > Streptophyta > Magnoliopsida > Poales > Bromeliaceae > Ananas > Ananas comosus. The sequence continues at coordinate 5,987,874 of NC_033623.1, read as the reverse complement.
GTACGTTCATGACTCTGAGCATGTTCTGTTGTTCGAACCGCCCGAGCTTTAAGAGGATATGACTTATAAGGAGTTCCCGGTGTCTATCATTGCTCGAGAGGTGAGAAAGCTACGGAACCGTGAGATTCCGTATGTTAAAGTCCAATGGAGCAATCATGACGATCGGGAAGCCACTTGGGAACTCGAGGAGGCGATGAAAAAGCTGTTAAGTCTTGTGTGTTGGCAAGTTTCGTGGATTGACTTGGAGTCTTGAAGGATCAGTGCGTAATGTCGAAGATCGAAGAATCTAAGATTTCGAAGAAATCGAAAAATAACTCACGACGTGAATCACGATGCTCAGGTAAAGTTTGTAATTCATGTTAGGGTGATTCATACTTAGTTGTAGGCATTAGAATCATGAAATCAATGTTTACTGGATTAGAAAATGCATTGGAACTTTGCGAAACCCGAAACTTTGCAAAAAAACTGAAAATTGCAAAGTGTACCGGTACAACATTAAAAGTGTACCGGTACAGATTGTGTTCCGGTACAACCAGCGACTTGTCACCGGTTACACTGTTTCGCAGGTTTTTCTGTTCCGTCATTGTATAACCGGTAACAGCTTAAAAGTGTACCGGTACACAATGTAAAAATCTAAAAACTTTCTAATCCGACTCCAATTGATTCTAAAGTCTATAAATAAGCTATTGGGGTTCTCTAACACATCAAGCATCATGAGAATACATATTTAAGAAACCCTAGAGGCTAGGATTTCGTCCAAAACCTATTTTCTACAAAATAGCCTCTTTTAGGTCAAATCGAGAGATTGTAATTTGATATCAATATGTCTTTGCTTGGAGTTTTCTTCTCTAGTTTTCTACAACACTCTAAGCGAAGGATCACCATAGCATGATGTTTTCATGGATGGCGTCGTGGATTCGGCGTGATTGAAGGCGGTTCGTGCATTCGGATCGTGGGCTCGTGGATTCGAGTGACGTTCGTGGATTCGGACGTATGCGAGGCGTTCGTGGATTCGAACGTGAGAGCGTGGACAACCCGGAGGATTGCGCGAGATTCGTAAGAGGTTAAGAGGTCGAGTCCGTGGAGTCGGTAATCACCTTGTAATCTTTTCTCTTAGTGAATTATTTTTTCGCGTGTTGGTCCCGTGGGTTTTTCTCCAAGTTGGAGTTTTTCCACGTAAATCTCGGTATGATTTTTATTTTTCGCATTTATTTTTATCGCATTAAAATTTGTGGTTTTTGGCTATTACACCTATTCACTCCCCTCTAGGTGTTAGATACAATCTAGATAGATCCTTGGGCACCCAAAACTTTCAATTGGTATCAGAGCGGGATCTAGATAAATTGTTATCTAAATGGCCGAAGACGGTAACATTAATCGACCACCACTCTTCGATGGCACGAATTATGCCTATTGGAAAGTTCGCATAAGAGCTTTTCTAATCGCAATCGATGAGCGGGTATGGCAAGCAATCGAATTCGGTTGGAAGCATCCTATCGAAGTCGTCGATAATGCTACCGTTCCTAAACCGCGGAACAAGTGGACGAAAGATGAAAATGAGTCATCTTCGTTTAATGGCAAGGGCATAAACGCTTTATTTAATGCATTGTCACAAACGGAGTTCACTCACGTTTCGACATGTAATGCCGCCAAAGAGATTTGGGATACTCTACAAGTTACGCATAAAGAAACTAGCTTGGTAAAGATTCAAATATTGCAAATGTTAATGAGTAAATTTGACTCGATTTTTATGGAAGAAAACGAGACTTTTACCGAGTACTATACGCGTCTACAAGACATTGTTAATACATGCGCGAACTTGGGAGAGAAAATCCCGGATGCTAAAGTTGTTAGAAAAATTCTTCGTACTCTTCCGGAACGCTTTCGGGCAAAAGTTGCCGCGATCGAAACCGTAAAGCATTCGGACGAGATGAGAGTTGAAGAGTTAGTAGGTGCGTTGCAAACTTATGAGATGACTTTTTCTACTAACCAATCTTCTTCCAAGTCTTCTTCTAAAAGTATAGGAGTTCCACTCAAATCTACAAAGGAAGAAGACGACGACTCGGATTTCGACGGAGATGTTTCGCTTGCAAATTTCGAACATCAACTCGCACTCTTAATAAAGAAGTTTCGTTGGAATTTTTGAAACAAGAACAAATCGGAAAAGGCTTCATTGTCTAAGAAACAATCTTTTTCTAAATCTTCTTCATCTTCGAAATCTAAAGATAAGAAACTTGCAAAGTCTTCAAAAGAAAAAGATGAATTTGAAGGGGAAATCCAATGCTACAAATGTAAAGGCTACGGCCATATTGCAACGGATTGTCCTTCAAAAAAAACATATAGACAAAAGGCTTTGCAAGCAAAGACTTGGGATGATTCAACTTCTAGTGAATCAAGTTCAAGTGACGAAGGAAAGAATGAACGTGCTTTGTTTACTAACACTTCTTTGTCTTCGTCTAACGTTGTTTGTTTATCCTCTATTGTTTCTAATTCAAGTATTTCGCCTTCTTTGCATGGATCATCGAGCGACAACGGCGAAAGCGAGGAGGAATCAAACGACAAGGATATAGCGGAAGCGTATCATCAACTCCTTATCGAATCCAAAAAGATAGCGAAGCACAATAAGAAATTGAGGAAGTGTCTACTTGAACTTGAAGAGGAAAACAACAAGTTGAAAACAATGAATAAAGCTCTTGAGGAAGAAAGGGAATCAATTTTGAAGAATAATTCGGTCCTCTAAGAGAAGCTTGATGCTACGGAATCAACGATCAAATCCTATAAAGATAAAGTTGGATTTTTGGAGCATCAATTTGAAGAATCGTACAAATCCAATAAATCCTTGACCGATCAAGTTCGTCAACTCCAATCCGATATTCAAAAATTTTCTTCGGGATCGAAGAAATTGGACCATATGCTTGGGTTGGGTCAAACGAACAAGTTGGACCTCGGATATGAAAGAACATGTGTTGAGAAGGTTTCAAAATCAACTTTTAAAGTCTCAACAAATTCAAACGAAAAGGTGTGTCATCGATGTGGCATCAAAGGACACATCAAAAAGGGTTGCTCGAACAAGACAAAGAAGAACCAATTGGCAACTTCGAAAAATCAAGCAACACCCTCTTCTACTCAACTTCCCCCACGAAATTCAAAGGAAAAACAATTAAGTCGAGTACCTCGAGGGAATCGGAGTTCAAACGTACAACGTCAAGCCCGACCGAAGCCACTATCAACGAAGCGATCAACAGTTGATCGCTTAATCAAAGCAAACGGCACCTAACGTCGACAAGCCGAGACAACCAATGATCCAACAAGTGTGGATCCGGAAAGGTGATATCTTTCCTTGTTCTTTATTTTAGTTTGTTTTGATTGATTATGTAATGCTTTGTTTGGTGCTTGTTGCATACTTTTTATTCATTAAATTACATGATGATTTTCGTGTGTGAAATTTGTTCTTAAAATTGATTTGAGGAAAGGTGTTTGGGAATTTAAAAATTTTTCTTTGAGAAAGGAGATGATTGAAATCTTTATTTCTTTGAGAAAGGAGGCAATTGAAAATCTTTATTTTGGGGAGATTATAATTTTTCAAAGTGTTTTAACCGGAATTCATCTTGAATTAAATTCATATTAATTATCGGTTTTACTCCACTGTTTATGATTTTGACGATAATTGATTATACGAATTTTTAACACATATATTCATCAAAATTTTGAAATCAATTTTGATCTCTTGGTCATTAATTCATCTTGGTTGTGAGTGTTGGTTATGATGAATGGACATTCGCTAATAGACCAAAATTTGTCAAAATTATTTTCAATTGTGAGATTGTCTAATTTAGGGGGAGTTTGAATTTTTTTAAAAAAATATATACTCCAATGTTTAAAAGATGTGGAAAGAGTTACATCCTAAAAGGAGTGTGAAAACTACCACCACATGTAGGAAAGAGCTACCACCCCGGTCGTCCGGTAAGTGTGTGGAGCTACCACATGAAATTTAATTGAAAAGCCGAAAAGGTTGAAAAAAATGAATATCTTAGAATTTTCGGAGTTATAAGGTGATAGGATGAAAAGATGCTCAAAGAGCCACCCCCGGTGCCATATTAGTTAAATCTCTATTTTGAACGAGTTGCGACAATTTAGGTGTCAATTTTGTTGAATTTATAAAAATCATTTTTCATCAACTTACATCTTGATGGTTTTGAAACTTTAGATTATTTTTTATTTCCAAATTTTGATGTTTCGATGTATTTTGAAATCCTATAATCTTTTATCTTCATTATAATAATTTTTGGAGTATAATCTTTAATTTTTATGAAATTAATTTGATTTTGAAGGATTTTTGATGAAAAAATTTTAAAATTTTTGAAATCTGTGAAAGTGTACCGGTACAAAATACCGTGTACCGGTACAAAACACTGTATACCGCGTTTTATAACCGGTTACAGGATCTCATTTCTCACCTAAATCAAAACAAAATTTCCTCCTTTCTCTCTCTAAAAATCCTAGGTGGTCTTCTCCTTCAGATCCACGTGTTTTCCCCTCAAGATTTGTAAGTTTATAGCTCGGATTTAATCATTTGCTCGCGTTTTTGCTATTTTTTCGAAAAATTTCGAGTTGAAGCATGATCTCTATTCTTATTCGTTTTTTATGCAATTTTTTTGCTGTGAATCAGTATTTAGACATATAATCTTGCTTCTAGAACACTTAGATCAGGTTATAACAGTATTTTTTGCTGATCTTTGTTCTGTACCTCTATATACATGAAATTTCGAGATTTCTGTTCAAATGTCATTTTTGCTGAAAATTTTTGCATGATTTAGTTAGAAATAGCGTTAGTATGCATTCTATTATTATTAGAAAGTTTTTCGCTATTTTTACAGATTTTTTCAAGATTTTGTTCATGCAAGGTTACTTTTTGTATAAGCATCCCATTTCGGTTCCCAACCCCGCACGGGTGAGCTTATGTCGCAATGGCTATCTCCGGAGTGCTGGCTTGTGGGAAGCGACCCTCACAAGCATGTGCGAATGAGCACAATGGCAAGCAAGCGTAAATGTCCGTCTTAAGTCTAGTATCATCATGTCTAAAACATGGTATAAAGTCGGTGTCTCAATGGACTATCACTAAGTCATCATGTCTAAAACATGGTATAAAAGCTAGTGATCCTATAGTCCATTTCTATGTCATCATGTTGCAGTTTAACCATTTACTAGGTTGAGTGTCCCTTTATGGCACTTTTGTCCACTCTAACAAACATGAGTTCTAAGTCCAAGAGCATATTATATAAGTCATTTTCTTTGCAAAAAACATGATTCCAACCATAAATAGAATGCTATTCTCATGCATGCTAACAATGCATTTATCTCTCTCTACTATATAGAGGTAATTTTTCATCATACATAACACATGTAATTTAAGCATTCTAAACAACTCGTATGCTCTATCTAGCATGAATATACATGCATTTCTATTTTACGGCAATTAAAAATCGACATAGGTGGAGTTTTTCTATTTTCGATGAGGTCAAACCCACCCTAACTCCTCGTAGCCCTTCATTTCCGCCGACGAAGGTGTCCACTAGCCTCCTAGCTCCCCAAAAGTTAAACTAGGAGAGTTAAACGCAACAAACGAACATTAATAAACTCAAACATTAGCTAACTTAAGAAAAGGGCAAAAACTCACCTTGTAGGATGAACACTTCTCTCAATCTCCAAAAGAGAGTAAAATCCCTTTAAATCCAACCTAAACAAAGGTTCTAATAAGATCAATTGGACTACAAAAGACTCAAATAAAAAATCTCCATTTTAAACCCTAAATTTCACATTCTAGGGTTTCAACCCCAAAATTCCACCAAAACATGATCCAAATGAGTAATCACGCTTACTCACCTCTCTTGAAGTCCCAAACCTAGCTAGGAAGGTGCTAAGGCTGAAGTTCTCCCTCCAAACAAGCTCCAACAAAAACCTCAAAGCTTCTCCAATGGTGGAAACCCAACATGAAGCATAGAGAAAGAGAAAAGAGAGATCAAAACTAGCTAAAACCAAGCAAAATGAGAGAAAAATCAAGGGAGAGGAGTTCTACTTAGTTCTCCACGTTCTAGGGCTCAAAAGAGTCCTCAAGGGGCTGTGGTGGTGTTAAATAGAAATGTAACATTAGCAAAAACACCCCCCAACTACATGCAGTCTGCACTGCATTGTGTACCGGTACACGGGAAAGTGTACCGATACAAAATCAGCCAGATAGCAACCCGAGCCTCGGGTTGACAGAAAACGGCTGGTTATACCGGTACAAACCCGATGTTGTACCGGTACAACCCCCTGTTTTGGTAAGGACTCAATGCTGTACCGGTACACTGCCCTGCAGAGTCCAACCCGAGAGTAGCCAACAGTTTTCACTTTAGAGACTTTGGCGCTACGCTATAAATCTCGATTCTCGAGATGCGAGCCATAGGTCAGAACACTGTCAACGATCCTCCAGAATATCTAGAAAAACTCGGAACACAGATCAAACACTCGAACCTCACAATTTGTTAAAGTTCAATGTGTTACATTCTCCCCTCCTAAAAAGGAGTTTCGTCCGCGAAACTAAAAAGCAGTTTACCTCGAGACTCTATCTGAAAAAAATGGGGATAGCACTCCTGCAGTGCGCTTTCCAGCTCCCACGTGGCCTCGCGTTCATCGTGGTTGCTCCAAAGCACTTTCACATAAGAAATATCACGATTTCGCTGCTTTTTAACCTCGCGAGCCAAAATCCTCAATGGTTGTTCTTCAAAGCTCAAGTCCTCTCTCAGCTCTACTGGTATAACATCCAAAACATGAGCCAGATCGAACATGTACTTCCGAAGGACCGATACATGAAAAATATTATGTACACCCGATAGGTATGGTGATAGGGCAAGTTTATACACTACTGGACCTACACGCTCCAAAATCTTATACGGTCCAATAAAACGGGGGCTCAACTTATCCCGAATTCCAAATCTTCTAATCCCTTTAGTCGGCGGGACCTTCAAGAAAACATGATCTCCAACCTGGAACTCCAAGTCTCGTCGACGCCTGTCGGCATAGCTCCTCTGTCTATTCTGAGCCGTCAACAATCGCTCTCAAGCAATGCGAACTTTATCCTCAGCTTCTTGGAGCACATCTGGGCCTAAAGCCAATCTCTCATCAACTTCACTCCAATGAAGTGGCGATGTACACTTTCGTCCATAAAGTGCTTCGAAGGGTGTCATCTTGATACTTGCTTGATAACTATTGTTATAAGCAAACTCCGCCATCGGTAGATGCTGCGACCATCCTCCCTGAAAGTCTATGACACATGTTCGAAGCATATCCTCTAAAGCCTATATAGTACGCTCAGACTGTCCATCATTCAGAGGGTGGAATGCGGTGCTGAAATTCAATCGGGTGCCTAAGGCGTCTTGCAGACTCCTCCAAAAGTGAGACACAAATCGGGGGTCTCGATCAGATACAATGGAAGTAGGCACTCCATGAAGTCGCACAATCTCATCAAAGAATACTTGTGCGAGTCTCTCCCCTGTCCAAGTCGTGTGAATAGGTACGAAATGTGCCGATTTCGTCAACCTATCCACGATCACCCAAATACCATCATACCCAGCCTATGAGCGGGGCAATTTCATAACAAAATCCATGGTGATCTTTTCCCATTTTCACACGAAGATAGGCAAACATTGAAGTTTTCCCGCAGGAACTCGGTGCTCGGCTTTCACCTGTTGGCAAGTTAGACATCGAGCTACAAACTCGCCAACATCCGTTTTCATCCCGGGCCACTAATAAAGTAGTTTCAGATCCTTGTACATCTTGGTGCCTCCCGGATGTATAGCATAAGGCGCACGGTGTGCTTCTTGAAGAATATCCTCTTTAAGTGCCGATTCTGCCGGTACACAAATCCACCCGCGAAAACGCATTATTCCTTGATCATTCACAGTGAAATCACCGGTGCAACCATCAACCATTTTAGCTCTAATCTTTTGCAACTCCACGTCGTGAATTTGCTTTTCTTTAATCTTTTCCAGAAGTGTAGGTTGTACTACTAATGTCATCAATCTCAAGGGTGTATCAGGAGCCACCACCTCCAACTCCAACCGCTTCATCTGCTCAAACAACGGCGGTTGAGTGACTACAAGCATCGCTAAGTTTTCCATCGATTTCTGACTTAGCGCGTCTGCCACCACGTTAGTCTTGCCCGGGTGGTAAAGAATCGTCAGATCATAATCCTTGAGTAGCTCCAACCATCTGCGCTGCCTCAAGTTCAACTCCTTCTGAGTGAATAAATACTTTAAGCTCTTGTGATCCGTATAAACTTCACACTGCTCGCCATTAAGATAGTGACGCCATACCTTTAGTGCAAAGACTACGGCCGCCAACTCCAAATCATGTGTAGGATAGTTCCTTTCATAATCCTTCAATTGGCGAGAAGCATACGCGATCACCTTCCCGTCCTGCATCAAAACACAGCCCAATACATTAAAGGAAGCATCACTATAAATCACATACCCTGCTCCAGCAATTGGCAAGGTCAGGATCGGGGCAGTCGTCAATCGAGCCTTCAACTCTTGGAAGTTTCTTTCGCACGCATCATTCCAAATGAACTTAGTGCCTTTATGCCTGAGTCATGTAAGGGGAGTAGATAACTTTGCAAATCCCTCAGCAAATCTCCGGTAGTAGCCGGACAAATCAAGGAAACTCCGGATTTCCGTGACACTCGTCGGTCTAGGTCAATCTTGATAGCTTCAATCTTCCTAGGAATCCCGAAATCAAATGTCCAAGGAAAGCCACCTCTTGAAGCTAAAATTCACACTTTTTCAACTTGGTATAAAGCTTCCTTTCCCGAAGCACTTGAAGTACAAGTCTTAAATGTTTCTCATGATCCGCATCACTTTGGGAATAAACCAAGATGTCGTCGATGAACACCACGACGAACCTGTCTAGATAAGGCTTAAAAACACGGTTCATTAGATCCATAAAAGCTGCTGGGGCATTAGTAAGCCCAAACGGCATCACAGTAAACTCATAATGTCCATACCGTGTTCTAAAAGCCGTCTTCGATACATCTTCCGACTTGATCTTCAATTGGTGGTATCCTGACTGTAAGTCGATCTTAGAATACACATTCGACCCTTGAAGCCGATCGAATAAGTCATCAATCCTTGGGAACGGATATTTATTCTTGATCGTGACCTTATTAATTTCACGATAATCCACGCACAAGCGAAGCGATCCGTCCTTCTTCTTGACAAACAAAACTGGCGCTCCCCAAGGCGAGACGCTCGGTCGGATGAACCCTTTATCCAAAAGATCCTGTAGCTGTGCCCTCAGCTATTTCAATTCAGCCGGTGCCATCCTATAGGGCGCCTTTGAGATTGGGGTAGTCCCAGGGATGAGATCTACCACAAACTCAATCTCCCTATCAGGTGGCATACCTGGAAGCTCCGCTAGAAACACATCATAAAACTCCCGCACTACTAGGATGTCCTTAATCCTAGGGGTGTCATCTCATCCCTCAGCACAACACTATCCAAATAGGCTATGCAACCCCTGCTGATCAATGTCTAGCTCGAGACGAGCTGATCGTCATTTCAAACAGCGAACTCTGACATCCTCTAAATAAACATCCTCCTGCCCCAGCTCTCTAAAAGTGATAGTCCGATTCTTGCAATCAATCGTGGCGAAGTACCTCGTCAACCTGTCCATACCCAGAATCACATCAAACTCCCCCAGCTTGCGCAAAGCTAGCAGATCCACGGGCATAATCCAATTCCCTACCCGAACAGGGCAACCGGGGCAAAACTCCCTAACGTCCAAGATGTGGTCGAGTACAATAATATGTCCCGGATGCGACAAAGAAACTAACGGGATGCCATGTAACTCGGCAAACAGCCAATCTATGAATGAATGTGATGCACCGGTAACAAATAATGCACGAACTCGAATGCCATTTAATAAAATGATACCTGCCACCACATCCTCGGCTGCTGCCGTCTCCTCGGTCTGAGCAGCATACATACGCCCGCTCGGGGCCTGTTGTGACCCCTGAGTCTGATGCTGGACGGGTGGCCGCCCAGGCTAGTAATGTGCCGCTGTAGTCCCCTGACTGGCATCTAGTAGAGCCGGTGTCGATACAGATGACGGTGCCGGTGAAGAACCTCTCGGACACTCGATCCGGAAGTGGCCGTCCTGGCCACACAGGAAACACCTGCCTCCCCGCTGCGGACACTGCGGTAGAAAGTGACGACCACCGCAGATCACACACTGGGGAGGTCGGCGATGATCAGAACCTCCTCGCTGGGCCGACGAGCCGCGCCCACGCTGCTGGCTCCTAGGGTGCTTTGGCGATCTCCTAAAGTGCGTCTGACTCATACTTTCCGCCACGGGCCTTTTGCCCTTATCCTTTTCCAAGCCCTCTCTCCGCTCCTGAATATCCGTCGCGCCGCTCTCCACAATAAGTGCGCGGCTCACCACCTCCCGGTAGGTTTGGAGGTTGAAGGATTGCAAAAATCGGAAGATCGACGGTCGCAATCCATGCTCAAAAATGCAGGTCTTGTCCTCGTCGTCCCGTACGACGAAAGGCACGCAGTGAAGAAGCCGAGAGAACTCCCTCTCGAACTCGGCTACTGTCCTGTCACCCTGGCGCAAGCCGCGCAAGTCCTGCTCCATCTTTCTCTTGATGCTGTCGGGGAAATAATGCGCCAAAAGAAGCTCCTTGAATCTCGTCCAAGTAATAGCCGCCAAATCCATGCTGGGGTTATCCTGAAGATCCAACTACCAACAATAGGCCTCGCCGTCCAGGTGATGAGTGGCGATGTCACTCCCCGGGACCGATACCAATTTGGGCCGGCCCGAGCACGTCAAACAGACGCCGAACGGACAGAGTTTCCCCTATCCGCCCAAGGCTCATCACATGTACATTTTCATCAATAGAGAAAAGCACTAGCGGAATATACACAGACGGCTTACACGAGGATNTCAACTTTCGCCTTATTCAACTGCCTGGACTGGGCAGATTTCGGGCTCGGGGACCGGTCTCCCCGACTAGGGACCGGTCTCCGAGAGCTCTCCCAGCGCAGCCAGAGCTGCTGCGCACAATGCGACCGGTCTCTCTTTGAGGGGACCGGTCTCTGGGGGACCGGTCTCTCGGGGAGGGACCGATTCCCGAGAGCTGGTCTCAGGGACTTAGCCGATTTTTCGGTTGTCTCATTTCATACGCGTTCCGGGACCGGTCTCTCCCACCAGGGACCGGTCCCCGAGAGCTCCAATTCTGCAGTTGCATAATTTGATTCTTTAGCTCTCGAAAACCTTCCGTAACTCACTTTTGATCATTTTAACACCTTCGTACTCTCCGAAGTGTTCCAACCTCGCACTTTGGTCAATTTGACTAAAGTTCGATATTTATTTTCTGAATTTTCGGTATATTACAGGCGAGCCAAACTCGGTCTCTCTCCTCTACGAAGGTGTCGCGGAAAAGCTTCTCCATATGCATCAACCACTTCTCTATAATCTAGTGATCGACTTTCTCTCTATCAAAAATCGTGGGATTGCACCTCTTCAACTCGTTGAGGCGATCCATGAGTCGATCCCGCTCTGCTCCCTCAACCATCACGAAAAAAACTACCCTCGCCGGAGGCACTTGAGCCGTTTGTGCCACCAAGTCTTCCTCCCGAGGCGCGACTGCGGGTGCCGCACGCGAAGAACCGGGCACGGGAGCTGGCGCCCTCGATGCAACATTATCAACTGGCACAGATGGTGTAGGAATCTGAGCCTCTCTGGAAGCTGCCTACTGCAGAAGAAAATCCTCAAGGCGCTTCATCCGCGCCTCCTGTCGATGCGCCGCATCAGCCTGCTGCTGTGTCACCGCCGTCTGCAGCGTCACCAAGTCGGTGAGGTCTGCAAGCTGGCTCCTCAACTCACGGACCTCGCTCGATCCGAAGGTAGCGAAGGTGTAATACACTGAATTTTTGCAAGTTGCGAAATTCGAGTGTGAGAATTGATATGTGGATCTATCCTACATATTCTAAAAGGCTTGGACAAGTTTTTGGTCGAGTTAGAGGATGATTGGAAAGCTAGAAGTGAGAAAGTGCATTGAAATCGCGAAATTGGCATTTTCTGCATTGGTGTACCGGTACAAGCATAATGCTGTACCGGTACAGCAAGGAACAGCAGCTGCAGCTGCGTGGCAGCAGGGTTGTTTTGGTCTTTTCACATTCTTTACTCATTCCTATCCTCCCAGCTCGACCCCTGGACCTCTTCAGAAGTTGCTGGAGCTCAGGAGAGAGTCTTCCATCTTCTCTCTTTCTCTTTCTCTAGGGTTTTTCTCTCTCTAGAGAAAAGCCGCCGATTCGCACCGTTTTCGCGCCGCGCTCGTTGCTCGCTGATAGGAGGACTCAAGGGAAGTCTTTGGCACGTGGGGAGAAGGAATTTTGCTGTGTTTCTTGTGAGGTTATCACCAGGAAAAGCTGAATCACAGCTTTAGAGATGTATTCAACTCAATTCCTCTCTAGTTTCCGATTTAGCATTGAATTTGGACGCCGTTTAGTCTCGTTGCTTCCAACTGAGCTAGAAATTGTTTTCAGCAGTAAAGAAGGGTTCTTTTGGCTGCTAATTATCCATCTAAACTCAGAGATATGTTGCTTTAAAGCTTATGAAGGATAAGTAGTGAGTTATAACTCAATTTCGGAACTATGCGCGGTTTATTGACGCAGTTTTGTATGATTCCTTCGTAGCAGGTTCTCGAACCATTTGGAGCTAATTGGATGACCTTGGGGACTGTCTCGTAGTGTTCTACAAGTGTTCTAACCTGAGGTAAGTAGGAATTTCAGTTAGAAAACTGAATTCGCATGATTCCGACTATATTGTTAGTAATTGACGACTTTGTTGCCGTTTTGGAAATAGTTCGCAGTGGGCTTGCAACGGACCTTCGGATTACCTCCGGCTGATACGTGAGGGATTTTGGAAACTTAACTTGAGTTATTTATTGAGCCAAAACAGGGATTTCAGCTATTACGATGTACTAAGTGCAATTGCGCCGAAATTGGACTTTTCGATCGTAATTTTGATACGATATTTATGCTTCGTGTTCAGCAGGATTTCGACCTAGTGAAGCTGATCCTTGGGACTCCTTTGGACTGATTTGAACATAGTACTCGGTGGGTTTGACCTAACCAGAGCAAGTGAAGCTCCTCTATGTTCTATATGTATTATAGAATCAACACAATTGTGTGCAATTGTGATTAATATAGGACTTGAACACGACACTATAATGTTTGCTATATGAGTGAAATAGAATTATTCATGCATAGAGGTATTCTTGTTTAGTTCAGTAGAACAACCAAGAGATAAGTTTATTATGTTCCTATAAAGTAGAGAACAATGACATTTGTTGACTTTATTGATTGTAAAGTAGACAACAATGACATGCTTATGCCTATGTTGATAGTGCCATGATAGTAAAAGATTCTAATGCTATATGTAAATTAGCATTACTCTTACATACTTATTAATCTAGTGGATACTAGTTATTGCCAATATTTATGATATTGAGAATTTCGATCCAAGGATCGAGAGCGAGAACTTTGCAAATTGGAAAGTGATGATTGAGAAATGTTGGACTGTGGACTTGCTTGCTAGCCATCGTGCTCATTCGCACACGCTTGTAAGGGTCGCTCCCTACAAGCCGGCACTCCGGAGTTGGCCTACGCGACAGTTGCTCGCCCGTGCGGGATTGGGTGCCGAAATGGATTGCCGTGGGGAGTGTATACTACCACGGGGCCATTAGGCGCGGCGCAAGCTGGACTACCTTGAGTAGATCCCTGTGAATGAAAGGAAAGTGCTAAAGGAAACTGAACAGTAATGAATGATTACCAGTTACAGTGTACAATAGTTACTTACACATTTATGCTTATATTCATGCTTATCATAGTTGCTATGCTTCTATTATTTAGTTGACTCATTACTGTTGAGACTGTGATTACATGTTGCTTACATGCTCATTACCGGTTAGCATTGCATAATTATTTACCATGCAATTACTGCTTTCGCTTTCATTCAGTACATCATGAGCCTAGTGGTGTAATTCGCCGAGGCTGGCGGCTTACCCACTGGGAACTATTGTTAATAGTTCTCACGCCCTTTTTATGGTTGTTTTTACAGAGCCATCTACAGGAGAGGCTAGGGACCGTGGCAAGGGAGTCGCGTCTAGCTAGACATTGCTAGGAGCGTGCTAGTCGATCACCTTGCTACTCGGGCTACGGCCGAGGGTGATGTCCAGTTTATAGAGTGACTACCATTGTACAGATATTTTGTATACCCTGTGTTGTATATATGTTTTGGATCCAGATGTGGCAGTTTTAATACTTTCGTTTGCACCTATATTTTGAGTTGGACACTCTCGTTCTTTTGTTGATAGTCTGGTGACTTTTACTATGCTCTGATATCTGGATAGGGTTATTTTATGTCTTTTTACTCCTATCGACTGGTTTCTTGTAGACGCCTTATATACTGCAGGTGTATGGCGGGTCTGTGCACGTACCGGATATGCTTTTGCTGATATCCCGGGCGTGACAGAAGGTCTCCACCTCCTCAAGGTTCGCTGCATTATCTGCTCCAACCGATTTAGAGTGGGTAGTCGGCATGTCACGCCCTGAGCCCGCTACCAATTTGGTCCGGTTCGAGCACGTCGAACAGACGCCGGACGGACAGACCTCCCGTGCCCGCCCAAGGCTCGACAACAGAATCATGTACATAGAATTGCCCAGGAATGATTCAATTACATACATGACAAGCGCGGAGCACTTAGTGCCAACAAGTAAGAGCAAGATACAAGTATGTCATACAAGTAAATAAGGAGAGATATGTCTATCTATTACATTCATTCAACCATTCTTTTACATCAAGTTTACATTTTGTAACTTCAAAATGGACATATACATGTGTATCCAAAATACATAAACAACTCTCTCAAAATACATCCACGTGTCGTAGGTACGTTGGTACTCCAATGCGTAGGGAGCTGCTATCTGACTAGGGCGCTATGCCCTTACCACGGTCCTCTGCCAGTGCTCTCTCTTTACTTGTATGTCATACAAGTAAATAAGGAGAGATATGTCTATCTATTACATTCATTCAACCATTCTTTTACATCAAGTTTATATTTTGTAACTTCAAAATGGACATATACATGTGTATCCAAAGTACATAAACAACTCTCTCAAAATACATCCACGTGTCGCAGGTACGTCGGTACTCCAATGCGTAGGGAGCTGCTATCTGACTAGGGCACTATGCCCTTACCACGGTCCTCTGCCAGTGCTCTCTCGCTAGGCCCTGCAACAAAGTGGGGTGAGAACTATATAAATATAGTTCCCAGTGGGTTTGGCCGCCGACTCCGCTGATCTCCTCACTAGGTCTAAGCAGGCATAAGTAGATAGATAGATAGATAGATATCCGAAATTGTAAATGATGCATATTAAAAGGATTGCAATACTCTACTATGCCTTGGAATTCAAGAATGAACAAGACAGCCATGCATTCGCTAACATGCTATAATACCAACATTGTGTATGGATACAACTCTACTATGTTCAATATGCACAATATGCCAAATTTGCATAACTCTCTTGAGTTTATTACCCAATCATCTGGCTGGCCCGTAGGCGCGCCCTCAACTCACATCTCAAATCCGTCTATGAAAGGAGACTCGAACCACCCGAGAGATCGTCTGCAGGACCCCACATAGGCTATCCCTTGGGACCCCACATAGGCTATCCCAATCTTTTCATGTGCCAAGACTCCGGAGCTCGCACTACTTGTGCGGAGCGACCGCCACAAGCGCTGAACAGACTGTGTGAGTATGATCCAATCCTCGTCCATTGAGGATACTCGGTCACTAGGACCAACATATACGAGTGTTCTTTTAACACTACATTCGAATGTCACTCGTCAAGTTGTTTACTTGGTTTACATATGCCACTCGTCAAATCTGTACTTAGTTCACATGTCACTTGCCATAATGCCATCGTCCCGACTATACTAATCATATATATCATCATATTCAACCATGCAAGATCAAGTTATTGTTTAACTTATCTCTATAGGGTTCTATGTCACAGAGCTCATTCTCATGGACCCTAAGTCCACATGCCAAGCCTACAATGCCGCAATATAAGGGAGCATGCAAGAATAGTAAAAGTAACATCTAAACACCCTAACATGCATGATGCCACATATGGAATATGATCAATACAAAAATACTTAGACATAGGGAGGAGCCCAGTTGCTTCGGGATGACACCCCCCACCTTCGTGCGATATAGCAAGATTAGGAACTTGATTTCGTGATCCTTAGTCGTCGCTTCGACTCTTCGGGTCAACACGAAGCCACGAACACTTGCTTCGGCGATATCTTCGCACCGGCTCGACGAATCAACGAACCGACCTTCCCAACGCGTTTAGATACCTAGTAATTAGGTTAACACATGATCAATTTAGATCAAAACCCTTTACTTTCAAAAACCCCAATTTGGAGCCCTAGGTTCCAACCAAAGCAAGAATCCCCTTCTAGCTTCAAGATTCAAGCATAAAGCTTCTATTTGGCATCAAAAAGATCCAATGGAACCAATTCTAGAAGATAAAAACCCATCAAAATGGTTCTACCACGAAAGCTCTCATGAGCTTATCTCTATAACAAGCTCCAATGGTGGAGAGGAAGAAGAAGATGCTACTAATCCTTCCCTTGGTCTTGATCTCCACCAAAATCTCCTCCTTCTTCACCTTCTAGAGAGAGAGAAAGAGAGTTTAGAGAGAGAGAGGGAGCTAGGGCTTGGGTTGGATGTGAAATGATAGAAAGAGAGAGTGTTTTCTCTTCTATACCCCCAACTCAAGTCACAATTGTAGTTTAGCCCCTCCACTTTGCTTCTCAAGCCCTGCCTAGACTGGGCAATTTTCGTGCTCGGGGATCGGTCTGTCCCTAGAGGGACCGGTCACCGAGAGCACCTCTCGCGGGCAGAAGCTGTCTGCCAATTTTTACGCACATGGGGACCGGTTTGTCCCTAGAGGGACCGATCCCCGAGAGACCGGTCTGTCCACCAGAGACCGGTCCACGAGAGAAAATATCGCGTGCAAAGATTTTCTGCCGCATACCAAGCTTACAGGAACCGATCCCTCACACCAGGGACCGGTCCCCGAGAGCGAAACCTGCAATTTAGCAGATTTTCACAATCTTGCTCTCCGAGGTCCGTTGCAATGCACTTTTCACATTTTTTAACTTCTTCGGCTTTTCTGAAGCACATGCACTCGACAATTAGTCGATTCTGAACGAAGTCTAACTCTCGGATTTCGAGAATTCACTTCCTTACACGGCATAATCACTACAACATCATAAAACCCACGCTATCGCAACCCTACTGAAGTAAATAATACCAAAATCATGCGAAAGTTATGAAGTGTCCTTTAGTACTAACTCCCGATGTTACGTTGTTGGCCGCCAACGTAACCCTCTGCGAAGTTAGAAGCTATACACTCCGATTCAACTCTAATATTTTTAGAGTTATCATAAACCCAATCATAATACTTTCGCTTACAAGTCAAATAGACATCGTCTCTCACGAGCCTATTTCCTATAGTCCAACCGGCTTAAGGTTTGCTAGATCCATTAAGACTTAATCCTAGACTCTGATACCAAAATAATCTATCATGCCCCGGGACCCAGCAGAAGCCCGCCCGGCGCGTGTCCAGACCCGCTATATGCCTACAACATATAAGGCGTATACAACAAAGCGATAAATAAAAACAATAATAAACCAGTATCTAGAGATATCAGAGCATGATTACATCTAAATACTAATAACAAAGAGAATAGTAAAAGAGCTAATCAACTAATATAACTCGAAGGGTAAATACAACGAGTTCCAAACATAAGAGCTAAATGTACAAAAGTGGTGGTCTCTATCAGGTACAAAACTCTCAACCTCTCCAAAAGAACAAAAAGAGAGGTGAACTACCTAAATATAAAGCTCCTCGCAACTAGCTAGAGGCAATATCCTTGCCTCGATCCCTAGACTCTCCCGGCGTGGAAGGCTCTGTAAAACATCAATAAACAGGGCGTGAGAACAATTAAACAATAGTTCCCAATGGGCAATTACTGACCTCAGTGAAATGCACCACTAGGCTAAAATAGGCAAAAGTAGTATGCTCAACTTAAAAAAAAGAAAGAACAACATGTATGCAAATCATGAAGTAGTTTACTAACTACTATGCCTCTACTTTAGCATGAATTTCCACAAATATAAATGCTATTCTAATATGAATATACATAATATAATCAACATGATATCCGCAAGTACAACTAGTAAAATTTCATTGTTTACTAATTTGTCTAATGTCCACTTTGCACTTTAGTTCAATGATGTTCCAATCATGTAGGACCTACCTGTGGATAGTCCGGCTTGCGCCGTGCCTAATGGCCCTGTGGTAGTCAACATCCCCACTCTAGGAATGAGCCTTCCCCACAGCATCCCATTTCGGCGCCCAATCCCGCACGGGCGAGCTTATGTCGTGATGGCTATCTCCGGAGTGCCGGCTTATGGGGAGCGACCCTCACAAGCATGTGTGAATGAGCACAATGGCAAGCAAGCGTAAATGTCCGCGTTTAACCATTTACTAGGTAGAGTGCCCCTTTGTGGCACTTTTGTCCACTCTAACAAACATGAGTTTTAAGTCCAAGAGTATATTATATAAGTCATTTTCTTTGCAAGAAACATAATTCCAACCATAAATAGAATGCTATTATCATGCATGCTAACAATGCATTTATCTCTCTCTACTATATAGAGGTAATTTTTTATCATACATAACACATATAATTTAAGCATTCTAAACAACTCGTATGCTCTATCTAGCATGAATATGCATGCATTTCTATTTTACGGCAATTAAAAATCGACATAGGTGGAGTTTTTCTATTTTTGATGAGGTCAAACCCACCCTAACTCCTCGTAGCCCTTCGTTTGCACCGACGAAGGTGTCCACTAGCCTCCTAGCTCTCTAAAGGTTAAACTAGGAGAGTTAAACGCAACGAACGAACATTAATAAGCTCAAATATTAACCAACCCAAGAAAAGAGCAAAAACTCACCTTGTAGGGTGAACACTTCTCTCAATCTCCAAAGAAGAGTAAAATCCCTTTAAATCCAACATAAACAAAGGTTCTAATAAGATGAATTGGGCTACAAAAGCCTCAAATAAAAAATCTCCATTTTAAACCCTAATTTTCACATTTTAGGGTTTCAACCCCAAAATTCCACCAAAACATGATCCAAATGAGTAATCAAGCTTACTCACCTATCTTGAAGTCCCAAACCTAGCTAGGAAGGTGCTAGGGCTGAAGTTCTCCCTTCGAACAAGCTCCAACAAAAACCTTAAAGCTTCTCCAATGGTGGAAACCAAACATGAAGCATGGAGAAGGAGAAAAGAGAGACCAAAACTAGTTAAAACCAATCAAAATGGGAGAAAAATCAAGGGAGAGAAGTTCTACCTGGTTCTCCACGTTCTAGGGCTCAAAAGAGTCCTCAAAGGGCTGTGGTGGTGTTAAATAGAAATGCAACATTAGCAAAAGCACCCCCCAACTACGTGCAGTCTGCACTGCATTGTGTACCGGTACACGAAAAAGTGTACCGGTACAAAATCAGCCAGACAGCAACCCGAGCCTCGGGTTGACAGAAAGCGGCTGGTTATACCGGTACAAACCCGATGTTGTACCGGTACAGACTCAATGCTTTACCGGTACACTGCCCTGCAGAGTCCAACCCGAGAGTAGCCAACAGTTTCCACTTTAGAGACTTTGGCGCCACGCTATAAACCTTGATTCTCGGGATGCAAGCCATAGGTCGGAACACTGTCAACGACCCTCCAGAATATCTAGAAAAACTCGAAACACAGATCAAACACTCGAACCTCGCAATTTGCTAAAGTTCAGTGTGTTACATGGGGGGTGCTATTCGGAACATCCGGATTTTCTTTTATGTCTATGTTACTTCATTGGCCATATATGTTATATATAGCATTTATGCATTGTAGAGTAGCTTGTTGGATATTCCATTCCTTGTATGTTCTCATAGTATTTGTAGAAATATGAGATGGAGCATAGTGTTATGTGCATGAGGATTGTTTGGTGAACAAAGAACTCTATAGTGGCATGATAATGAGAATTGTAACATTGTGGCGTCGAAAGTGGCATTTGACATGACAAAGAGAATATTGTCACATTGTGGCATTAGCTAAAGACATTGTGACATTATGGCATTAGCTAGAGAACATTATGACATTGTGGTATTATCTAGAGACATTGTGACATTGTGGCACTTGGATAGAAAAGTGTGGTTACTAAGGTTATGAGGATTGGGATCGGTATTTTCCTTGGCTTGATTACCACTAGTTGGCAGGTTATCCTCGGGTTAGAGGATTGGATCATGCTCACATACGTTGTTTCGCTTGGCGGTGGTCGCTCTATCAAAGCAGTGGTCTCTGGAGTACTTCACGGTAGGGGTTAACGTAGCTACACCGCAGATGGTCCCGGGTGAGTGTAGCGGACGTCTCCTCACGTTGCGCGATTCGGCTGTGAGTCGGGGCTTAATCTTCGGGTTAGCCGGAATGATTGGGTTATGAAAGGAAAATGGCATGCATCATGAGCATAGTAGTTGCTATTATCTGTTTACTATACCTGTTTATTGTTTCATATTGTAAGGCATAGTAGCATGCTAGATGTTTATTATATTGCTAACCCTTTTCTACTTATGCCTGCTTAGACCTAGTAGGAAAATCGGTGGCGTCGGTAGCCGAACCCACTGGAAACTATTATTAGTTCTCATCCCACTTTGTAGCAGGGCCGAGCACAAGTGGACCGGTTGAGGACCGCGGTAAGGGCATAGCGCCCTAGGTAGCGGCCTCCTATGCATTAGAGTTATGTGCCTCTTTTTGAGAGACTTGATGTACTTTTGGGTGAGATTGTTATGGATGTATATGCATTATGAGAAGAATTGTAAACCAATGTATGCATGTTGGTGGAAACACGTAAAAATGGTTGAATGTTCATGTAATAGCTAGTTTCTCTCTTGTCTCTCGCTTGTATTATACTCGCATGTTCATGTATGTTTTTTATGCTTACCTGGGCAACTAGATGTACATGATTGTGTTTGTTGAGCCTTGGGCGGACAGGGGTTCGTTCGGCATCTGTCGACGCGCCCGAACCGACCAAATAGGCGGTCGCAGGGTGTGACAAGAAGCATTAATTAATTATTGCCAATTTTCTCTCTTTCTCTCTTGTCCATACAGTGGTGATCTCCTCGGGTGGTGTGCCGTGCCGAGTAGTCAACATATTCTCTTCCAATTGATCTCCGGCGTGGATCCCGTTTTCTTGGTTATTTTTCTCGATTCATTCTAGAAGGCGCTAGCACGACCTTGGAGCAAAAGATAATCCACTATGTTCAATTTTGGAGATTCGAACGATGCTTGAAAGGTTTCGCCGACTTCACGTGGATACCGATAGAGGATGGGCACATGCGCGGCTACCATCGCAGGACCGTTATCAATTCGATCGCAAATAGTGGTGTAGATCTACCTACACAAAGGTACAATTAAATTATGTTTAATTGTTCAATGGTTTTAAATCACAACTCGAGGGATCCTAGGCCATTGCATGTAGATTAAATAGTTTAATCTGTTTTTTGAAAGTTTTTAAAATTTTGAAAATCAATTTCTCTTCCGTTGCGATTTTTTCGATTGCATATATCCTTTCAGACGGCATGACCGTTAACCGGCCTGGGCCCTGCCAGGCCAAGGAGACACCGGTGGCTTGGCACGGCACGGCCCGCTTGGGCTGAGACAACCGATCCAGCACGGCCCAAACACCCAGGCCCAAGGCAAGTTGCCTTTGGCCTTGGGATCTGAGCTCCTGGGGATCGAGAAGGGCTTAGCCCTCCTCCCTAGGAGATCTTCCGACCTTGGGAGGAGTGGTTTTGGTCTAATGGGCCAAAACAATTTTGGTCCATTTGCCCAAAAACCTATCTCAATTTTTTTTTCAAAAAAATAACACAAATATGTATATATATATAGAGAGAGAGAGAGAGAGAGAGAGAGAGAGAGAGAGAGAGAGAGAGAGTCCGGCTACTATACTCTTATAAGTATAGAGCCTTTTGTACTCATAAGTTTTTGACCGTTAGATCGATTCTTTAATCATTTAAACCGTTAGATTATACTATTCAACCAACCACTCACTCAACCCTAGGGGACCCACTATCAACCTAACCGTAACCACTCTCATCTTAACCGCACATTTCTTCATCCGAACGGCCGAAAACTTATATATGAGTACAATGGGCTCTATACTTATATGAGTATAGTAGCCCCAGCCTATATATATATATATTTGTGATTTTATTATTATTATATTTATAAATTTTAAATTTTTTAATCAAAATATCAATATAAATAGAAATAATTTATTGTTTATACTTTTAGATTATATATATATTTTTAAAAACTAATTTAAAAAAACTTCAAGGGGCCGGCTCAGAGCACGCCCCGTGACTTCTGGGCCAAGGGGCCGTGCTGGGCCGGAGGCTAGGGAGCTCGAGCCTAGCACGGCCCGGCCCAGATTAATTTTATGTTGGGCTGGCCCTGCCTAGCCCGTTTCGGCCCGGATAATGTGGGTTGTGTCGGCTCGACACTGCCCACATTACACCCCTACCTATGACCACTTGGGCAGAATTGTGGTAGGATCGGTCTCTGCTGTTTCGATTGATTGCTCAAGAGGATTTCCAGCTGAAATCCCTATATTTTTCTTCTTCTTCTTTTCGTCCCTTCTTTCTTCCTCTTTCTTATTTTTTGTTTTTTTCTCTTCTCTTCCTTTATTCTTATTTTTCTCTTATCTTCTTTTCTTCTTCTACACTTTTCTATTCTATTTTTTTTCTTCTCTTGTTCTTCCTTCTTCTTTTTCTTCGCCTTTTATTTTCATTTCCTCTTTATCTTCTTTTTCCCTTTTTTCTCTTAGTTTTCTTCTCTTTTTTTCCACCTATTTTCAAGCTTCTTGTCGAGCCTGTTTTTCTCTTCTACGAAGCTACACGAGTCCTCATGTCGAGTTCCGCTTCGACAACTTCCTCTTGACTCTTTCTTTTAGAGGTCTCTGAAAGTTTTGAGGAGCCCAAGGATCTATCTAGATTATATCTAACACCTAGAGGGGGGTGAATAGGTGTAATAGCCAAAAACCACAAATCTCAATGCGATAAAAATAAATACGGAAAATAAAAATCACACCGAGATTTACGTGGGAAAACTCCAACTTGGAGAAAAATCCACGGGACCAACACGCGAAAAAATAATTCACTAAGAGAAAAGATTACAAGATGATTACCGACTCCACAGACTCAACCTCTCTTAACCTCCTATGAACCTCACGCAATCCTCCGAATTGTCCACGCTCTCACGTTCGAATTCACGAACGCCTCGCCCACGTCCGAATCCACGAACGCCACTCGAATCCACGAGCCCACGATCCGAATCCACGAACCGCCGTCAATCACGCCGAATCCACGACGCCATCATGAAGAACATCATGTGTATGGTGATCCTTCGCTTAGAGTATCGATGAAAACCAGAGAAGAGAACTCCAAGCAAAACGAAGATCAATTCGACATATTGATATCAAAATCCAAAATCTCGATTTGACCTAAAAGAGGCTTTATGTAGAAAATAGGTTTTAGATGAAATCCGAGCATCTAGGGTTTCTCAAATATGTATTTTCGTGATGCTTGATCTGTTAAAGAACCCCAATAGCTTATTTATAGACTTTAGAATAAAACGGAGTCGGATTAGAAAGTTTTCACGATTTTACAAAGTGTATCGGTACACGAAAGGCTGTCACCGGTTACACGATGACGGAACAAAAATCTGCGAAACCAAAGTTGATGGCTGTACCGGTACGGGTCAATTGCTGTACCGGTACACAGTGCATTTTTGTAGCGCACTGGACCTTTACAAATTGCGAGGTTCGAGTGTTTGATGTGTACTTCGAACTTTTCCACACTTGGTGGAAGGCCGTAGATGGTATTCCGGCCTAAAGGTTCGATCTCTAGAGTTTTGACTTAGTCCTGAGAGTTTTCACTCTCGGGGACCGGTCCCTGATAGGAGAGACCGGTCCCCTCAGCGCAGTGCTGCAGCAGGACTTGAGGCAACCGGTCCCTGGCTGGGAGAAACCGGTTCCCGAGCGCGTGTTTTGCGAGAAGGGTCTGAGAGACCGGTCCCTGGCGGGGAGAGACCGATTCCCGAACGTTGGTTTTTCGGGTTCGACACGAGAGACCGATCCCATGCAGGGAGAGACCGGTCGCTCAGCGCGAAATCTGCCCAGACCGAGCAGTGCACAGAGTGAATTTTTGAGGGGCTTATCAGGATTTTGTTACTTTAAAGGCTATAGAGAGCCTTTCTCCTCTCTCTTTTCCTCATTTCTCTCAACCCTTTTGCACCCTAGAGAGAGAAAGAGAAGGAGAAGAAGAAGGAGTTGGAGAAGAAGGAGAGAATCTTGCTTGGAGGCCTTGGAGCATCATCTTCTTCCTCATTTCTCACTTTGGTGGCTTGGAGCTTGCGGTTGAAGCTTTGTGGAGGATCAAACTTTAACTCTACTTAGTCTAGAGCTTGGATTGAAGCTTCTCTTGAGGTTGGTTGCTTGTATTCTCCATTTAATACAAGTTTTTCTAGATTTTACTAGATGAAACCCTAGATTTTGGGATTTAGGGTTTGTTTTGGGTATTTTTGATTTGAGGGCTTTGAAACCTAATTGATGGGTTTAGAACCTTTATTTGGATTGGATTTGAAGAACTCTAACTCCCTTTTGGAGCTTGAGAGAGGGTTTCTTCACCTAGGTGAGTTTTCTCCACCTTAGCCTATATTGCTTTTGGATTGAGTTTAGGGTTGATCGTGAGTTTTGTTTGACCCTTGTTCCTACATCTTTAGGATGCTAGGAGACTAGTCGACACCTTCATCGGAGCTTACGAAGGGTTTCGGTATCTCGGTGGGTTTGGCTTCATGAGCATGGGGCAAAATGGCCCCCCTATGTTTCTATACTTGTCGTAAAGTATTTTTGAATGCAAATCCATGTTAAACATGATTTATGTGAATTTTAAAACACTTGAAATGCATGCTATATGTATCATGAAATTGCACTCTATATAGTAGAGCCATATGTGTAGACTGCATGCATTGTGAAGGGTAGTTGACCTTGTAAGTTGAGAACATGTCTCTTATGTTTGAAATGAGTAGAATTATGTATTCATGAACTTAGATACCATGCTTGGACTCATTGAACAATAGTGTCATAAAGAGGCACTTGAAACTAGTAAACTATGAAAATGCAACATAGAGACATAGTAATAGGCCATTGGACATCGACTATATTTCATGTTAGAGACATGATGACATAGTGATAGGCCTTTGTGATATTCGATACATTCCATGTTCATAGACATGAGAACTTGGTACTTGAGACAGACTTATACGCATGCTTGCCATTGTGCTCATTCGCACATGCTTGTGAGGGTCGCTCCCTACAAGCCGGCACTCCGGAGTTGGCCATCGCGATACGTTCGCCGTGCAGGACTGGGCGCCGAAGTGGATTGCCGTGGGAAAGGCTCATTCCTACGGTGGGGATGTTGACTATCACGGGGCCATTAGGCACGGTAAAACCAGACAGCCTTCCGGTGGGTCTTATGCCAGACAGCCTTCGGGTGGGTCTTATCAAAGTTGAACCGTAAACATTTAAAGTGACAAGTGGACATTGACTAGAATAGTAAACAATGACATTTTTACTATTTACATTGTGGACATTGGATTAGTTGTATACTTATGCATTTGCATGTTGGATACTCTGGTGCACATACTTGTAGTAACTGCCTTCTTACTTATGCAAATCATGCTAAGTAGAGACATCATGGTTAAATAGTATTTATATTTATTTCCTAGCTGTTCTTATTGCTTTGGCTTATACTTGTATACTGACCCTTTTGTTGTAGCCTTTGGGCCTAGTGGCGCATTCACTGAAGTCAGTAATTGCCCACTGGGAACTATTATTTAATAGTTCTCACGCCCCTGTTTCTATGTTTTCTTTTCAGAGCCTTCGGCACAGGCGGAGGCACGGGACCACGGCAAGGGTGTCGCGTAGTTAGCTCGGAGAGAGAGTCCGTTTTGCTTTAGGTGGTTACTCCTTCTTTGTTTGTGTTGAGAGGAGGAGGAGAGATTTTGCACCATGTATAGAGAGACCACCTTGTATTTAGACTAGTACTTGTTATGGGACTCCTTTTGTATTACCTTATGTTTTACTTAGTGGGTTTTCAGCATCATGTTCTTCTTCTTGTTGTAGCACTTCGTTGTATTCTTGCTGTGATACACTTAGATGCTTTCTCTTTATTGCTTTTTTACCGCTTTATCTTAGACGTCTTGTATGTTTTAGACGTACGGCGGGTCTGGACACGCGCCGAGCGAGCTTCCGCTGGGTCCCGGGGTGTGACAATTTTTCACACTTTTGCACTGTTTCGGGTTCTGCAGAGTTCCGAAGCTCTTTCTAATCAGCTAAACATCAATAATAATGATTCTAATGCCTATAACTAAGTATGAATCACCATAACATGACTTAACACATTACCTTTACGTCGTGATTCACATCGTGAGTTACTTTCCAACTTTTTCGAAATCTTGAATTCTTCAATCTTTGACGACACTCACCGATTCTTCAAGACTCCAACTCACTTCACGAAACTTGCCAACACACAAGACTTAACAATCTCCCCCTTTAGCAATTTCGTGACAAAACTCACACAAACTCAAAAATTACAATTTAAAGAAAAAAATAAAGTTCAATGTCATCACCAAAACATCGAACCCCTCGCATGTAGTCCAAATACAATTTGAAACTCAAAAGTACATCATAAACTCCTAAAACAGACTCTATGACTTAGACGCAACTAGGAGTCTTGAAGTCTTGAAGTCCTGCAAAACAGATCAATCAAAAAGATATAGAAATCTTACATTCAATTCATGTTCTCTCAACGTTCTTATTGTACTCGATCCTTTTCCCACTTTGTCGATCCTTCTCCCCCTTTGTTCATCATCCTCTCCATTGCTCTGCTTTGATCAATACCCGTTCTTCTTATGATCTCCCCCTTTTTGTCAAAAATTGCCAAAAGAAAGCATATAGATAGGAAATACACTAAGAAGCAAAAGAGTAGTCAAGTCATAGTTACAGGCCTAAAACAAAAATAAAAACATGCCAAAAAAAGATAAGCAAGAAAAACTAAACTAAAACATCACCCTAAACAGCAAATACAGTGAAAGAGAAAGACTAAGCTCGACAAAGAAATCACTCTGTGTCCTCGTCATCATCATCATCAGCTCCAGCGCCAGCTCCAGAACCTCCCGTATTTGAAGCTCCAGTAAATGGACGAATAAGAGGATGTCGCGAAGTAGACCTCGTATAGACAGGCTGAGTCGGAAAAATATCATAATGCCTACATCCTAATTTGTCCATCATCCTCTTCATACCCACTTCCACCTTTCTAGCAAGATCTGCCAGTTTCTTCTTCAAAGATCGTACTTCATGGCGAAGTGATTCTCCCCCTGAACTGGAAGATCCCTCACGCTCTGCACGTGGTGGAGGTGCCTGGCTAGGAGCTGCTCGCGAGGGTCCTTTTGTTTGCTGAAAAGTCTTTAGAGTGCTGACCAACTTGGCCTAGGTAACAGCATCGATTGGACCAAGACCAAAATCATACTTCTCGCAAGAAACATCCACTCCATTATCTTGCAGAATCCTCGTGATCAAAAGAGGAAATGGAAGTAGATCCCGTCAAGCAGAAGCCTGAATGACATGAATCATCCGCTGCCACATCAGAAAAGGAATGTTGATGTTCAATCCATATACTTGCTCCGGGTGACCAAGTAGAAACAGTAGAAGCAAACGATCCCAACGAATCCTTTTTGTTCCAATCGTTGGTTGTACATTGTAGCTCAAGACCAAGGACAGCAGATGATACTCTGGTCGCAAATCCTTGGACTCTACATAAGCTCGATTCGTTTGCACTCCAACTTTGCAGATAGCTGCTACAACTATATCCCAGTGAGATGATAATTGAAATCCTCCTGATGTATAAAGAAGACCAGTAGTGTCTACATTCATCCCCAAAAGCTCTCCAATAGTATATGGGGTAACGACAACCTTCTGCTGACGCACAACTGTCTCAAAAAGAAAAGTCCCGGTCTCTTCATCTTCTGCAAGTACCTTCCCGTTCATATAGAACTCACGAATGAGTTCCACACAAAAAGGAGCCCGAGCAGGAACCCTACCAACTGGCTCAATAGGAACCCGCTGAAGTAGTCGCCTAAAGTCAGGAACGTCATGTATAAGATCATTGAAGTTGACATAATGCTCTCCAATACAAGACTTGCTCATGAACATCCTCCGTCGCTCTGGGGGAACATCCGCGGCATGCTTCGACCGAGTTTCTCTTGCACGAGAACCACCGCCACGCGAGGATTCTCCAGCTATTCCTTTGCCCTTGTCAAGACGAGCAACAGGTTCTTCAGCCTCTTCCGGGGAGCTTGCCTGATAATCCGGATCAGATCCGGATGCTTCTTCAGCTGTACGTGTCCTCTTAGAGGCCCCACGACGACCTCTACCACCACCTCAATCACGTCTTGCGGCCATCAGCACCAAAATCATCAACACAAGTGAAACGTCATTTTTTCTATACAAAAATTAACCTTGCATGAACAAAACTTTGAAAAAATCTGTAAAAATAGCGAAAAGATTTCTAATAACATTAGAATGCATACAAATGCTATTTCTAACCAGATCATGAAAATTTTTTTTATCAAAAATGACATTTTATCAAAAATTCCGAAATTACATGCAAATTGAACTTAGAAAATAGATCAGCAAAAAATAATGTGTTTTGATGTGATTCAAGTGTTCTAGAAGCAAGATAATGTCATTAAACACTGATCTACAGCAAAAAATTGCATCAAAAATAAATCAAAATAGAAATCTAGCTTCAACTCGGAATATTTTCGAAAAATAGGCATGAACGCGATGTAATGATTAAATCCAAGCTAAATACTCACAAATTTCTGAGGGAAATCATGTAGATCTGGAAGAGGAAAGCACTAGGGATTTTTAGAGAGAGAAAGAGCGAAGTTTGGTTTTGATTTGAGTGAGAAATAAAGCCCTGTAACCGGTTATATTTCCGCGGCTACAGTAACCGTACCGGTACACGGGATTGTGTACCGGTACACATCCCCAGATTTCGAAAAATTTACTTTAAAAATCCATCAAGTTAAATTAATTTCATATAAATTAAGGATTTTACTCCAAAAATCATTAAAATGAGAATAAATTATTATAAGATTTCAAAATGCATCGAGACATCAAAATTTCATTATAAAAACTGACCTCAAGTTTCAAAATCATCAAGATGTAATGGTTCACGAAAAATAATTTTTAGAAATTCGACAAAATTGACACCAATTTGTTACAATCCGTTCAAAATAGAAATTTAATTAATATGATACCGGGGGTGGCTCTTTGAGCATCATTTTCAATCTATCACCTTATAACTCCGAAAATTCTAAAATATTCAAATTTTTCTCAACCTTTTCGGTTATTCAACTCAATCTTCATGTGGTAGCTTCACACACTTGCCGGACGACCGGGGTGGTAGCTCTTTCCTACATGTGGTGGTAGTTTTCACACTCTTTTTGGATATAACTCTTTCCACATCTTTTTAAACATAGGAGTTTTCTCCCTTTTTTTTAATAAATTCAAACTCCCCCTAAATTAGACAATCTCACAATTGAAAATATTTTGACAAATTTTAGTCTATTAGCAAATATCCATCTATCATATTCAATACACACAACCGAGATAGATTAATCACCAAGAGATCAAATTTGATTTCAAAATTTTGATGAATATATGTATTGAGAAATCATATATCAAATTATCTTCAAAATAATAAAAAGTGGAGTAAAAATGATAATTAATATGAATTTAACTTAATATGATTGTGAAGTTAAACACCGTTTAAGCGACTTTGAAAAAATTTCTCACTTCAAAATAATGATTTTCAATCATCTCCTTTCTTAAAAATTTTGAATTCCTAAACACCTTTCCTCAAAATAATTTTGTAAACAAACAAAATTCAAAGCACAAAAAAAAAAATTTAAACATGTAATGCAATGAATAAAAATAAGCAATAAGCACCTATCAAAGCACTACACAAGAAAACAACTAAGACGAGAAGCAATGAAAGATATCACCTTTCCGGATCCAAACTTGTCGGATCTTTGATTTTCTCGGCTTGTCGACGTTTGGTGCCGTTTGCTTAGATTTTTGATCAACCGTTGGTGGTTTCTTCGCTTGAGGCTTTGTTTGAATTTGTCGTTGAGGTTTAGAAATCCGATTAGCTTTTGGGTTCTGTCGGATTTGGTGTTGCACATAAGAAAACCGATTTGCTTGGAGTTTAGAAGTTGTTGATCGATGTGAAGACCTTGTCGATCGATTCATCTTTTCTTTGTTTGGGCAATTCCTTTTGATGTGTCCTTTGACGCCACATCGATGACACGCCTTGTCTTTCAAAGTTGCCGAGACTTTCAAAGTTGATTTAGAACCCTTCTCAACAAAAACTCTTTCGTATCCGAAGCCTAACTTATCCGTTTGACCCAACCCGAGCATATGATCTAATTTCTTCGATCCCGATGAGAACTTTAGTATGTCGGATTTGAGTTGTCGAACTTGGTTGGTCAAGGATTGATTGAATGTGTAGGTTTCCTCAAATTGATGCTCAAAAAATCCAATCTTGTCTTTAGAGGATTTGATTGTTGATTCTGCTTCATTAAGCTTCTCTTGGAGGTCCGAATTATTTTTCAAAATTGATTCCCTTTCCTCCTCGAGGGCTTTGTTCGTGAT
Source organism: Ananas comosus (assembly GCF_001540865.1). Classification (NCBI taxonomy): domain Eukaryota; kingdom Viridiplantae; phylum Streptophyta; class Magnoliopsida; order Poales; family Bromeliaceae; genus Ananas; species Ananas comosus. The sequence goes on along the minus strand of NC_033623.1, from coordinate 5,956,871 downwards.
CGTTAAGTTGTTGTTTTTCTCTTCGAGATTCAACAAACGACGTCTCAACTTCTTATTAAGTTTAGCCATCTTCTTTGATTCAATAAGAAGTTGATTGTATGCTTCCGCTATGTCGTCGTCGTTTGATTCCTCCTCGCTTTCGCCATTGTTGCTCGAAGAATCATGCGAAGAAAGGGAAATATTGGAATTAGTAGCAATAGAGGATAAACAAACAACGTTAGACGAAGGCAAGGTAGATTTAGCAAATAAAGCAAGATTTCCATTCTTTCTTCGTCACTTGAGCTTGATTCACTTGAAGTTGTATCATCCCACGTCTTTGCTTGCAATGCCTTCTTAGTATACAATTTCTTTGAAGGACAATCCGTTGCGATGTGGCCGTAGCCTTTGCACTTGTAGCATCGGATCTCGCCTTCAAATACATCCTTTTATTTTCAAGCCTTTGCATGCTTCTTCTCGTTAGAAGATGAAGACTTACAAAACGTTTGTTGCTTAGACCATGTAGCCTTGTCAAACTTGTGCTTGTTCCGAAAGTTTCGACAAAACTTCTTCGTTAATAGTGCAAGTTGATGTTCGAAATCAGCAAGCGATATATCTTCATCGAAATTTGAATCCTTATCTTCCTCCTTCGTCGACTTTAATGCAACCCCTGTGCTTTTAGAAAAAGACTTGGAAGAAGATTGATTAGTAGGAAAAGTCATCTCATACGTTTGTAAAGCGCCTACTAACTCTTCGACTTTCATCTCGTCCGGATGCTTAACGGTTTCGATCGCGGCAACTTTTACCCGAAAGCGTTCTGGAAGAGTTCGAAGAATCTTTCTAACAACCTTTGAATCCGGAATTTTTTCTCCCAAGTTAGCACATGTATTCACAACATCTTGTAGACGCGTATAGTACTCGGTAAAGGTCTCGTTTTTATCCATAGAAATAGAATCAAACTTGCTTGTTAGCATTTGCAATTTTTGGACCTTTACTAAGCTCGTTCCTTCATGTGTAACTTGTAGAGTATCCCAAATCTCCTTGGCGGTTTCACACGCCGAAACACGAGTAAACTCCGTTTGGGACAATGCATTAAATAAAGCATTTATGCCCTTGCCGTTAAATGAAGATGCCTCATTTTCATCTTTCGTCCACTTGTTCCGTGGTTTTGGCGTTTCAACATTCTCGACCTTTTCAATAGGATGTTTCCATCCAAATTCTATTGATTGCCAAACGTGCTCATCGATAGCGATTAGAAAAGCTCTCATGTGAACATTCCAATAGGCATAATTTGTGCCGTCGAAGAGCGGTGGTCGATTAATGTTTCCGCCTTCGGCCAATAGATAACAATTTATCTAGATCCTGCTCTGATACCAATTGAAAGTTTTGAGGAGCCCAAGGATCTATCTAGATTGTATCTATCACCTAGGGGGGGGTGAATAGGTGTAACGGCCAAAAACCACAAATCTCGATGCAATAAAAATAAATGCGGAAAATAAAAAGCACACCGAGATTTACGTGGGAAAACTCCAACTTGGAGAAAAACCCACGGGACCAACACGCGAAAAAATAATTCACTAAGAGAAAAGATTACAAGGTGATTACCGACTCCACAGACTCAACCTCTCTTAACCTCCTATGAACCTCGCGCAATCCTCCGGGTTGTCCACGCCCTCACGTTCGAATCCACGAACGCCTCGCACACGTCCGAATCCACGAACGCCACTCGAATCCACGAGCCCACGATCCGAATCCACGAACCGCCGTCAATCACGCCGAATCCACAACGCCATCATGAAGAACATTATGTGTATGGTGATCCTTCGCTTAGAGTATCGATGAAAACCAGGGAAGCGAACTCCAAGCGAAACGGAGATCAATTCGACATATTGATATCAAAATCCAAAATCTCGATTTGACCTAAAAGAGGCTTTATGTAGAAAATAGGTTTTAGATGAAATCCGAGCCTCTAGGGTTTCTCAAACATGTATTCTCGTGATGCTTGATTAGTTAGAGAACCCCAATAGCTTATTTATAGACTTTAGAATCAAACGTAGTCGGATTAGAAAGTTTTCACGATTTTACACAGTGTACCGTTACACGAAAGGCTGTCACCGGTTACACGATGACGGAACAAAAATTTGCGAAGCCAAAGTTGATGGTTGTACCGGTACGGGTCAATTGCTGTACCGGTACACAGTGCATTTTTCACACTTTTGCACTGTTTCAGGTTCCGCAGAGTTCCAAAGCACTTTCTAATCAGCTAAACATCAATAATAATGATTCTAATGCCTATAACTAAGTATGAATCACCATAACATGAATTAACACATTACCTTTACGTCGTGATTCACATCGTGAGTTACTTTCCAACTTTTTCGAAATCTTGAATTCTTTAATCTTCGACGACACTCACCGATTCTTCAAGACTCCGACTCACTTCACGAAACTTGCCAACACACAAGACTTAACAGTCTCTACCTCTTTCTTGAGTTGGAGTCACTCGGCCTCTTGCTTTTGCTGTTGAGTCGCTAGTTCTCGTAAAGTGGGCCTTTGACTCACTTTAGTAAGAATTTAAAAAAAAGGCCTCTTCCCTCTATTTTCGGCTCTCTTCTTGAAGCTGATCAATGAGGGCATGTGTTTCTTATTGTTCGCGGACTTGAATTCCTTCTTTCAAAGTTTGCCTAGAAAGATAAGCAATTGAAACTTTTAATTTTTTTTGGAGCTAGCGGAGATTGAATAGTTTCATCAGCTGAACAATTTATAGCTTGATGTAGAGAAATTTGAATCGGTAGTTGAAAATGCAAACTAGCTGATTGAAAAAGAATAGGCAAAATAAATAAAGAGTTGATAAAAGAAAAGGGAAAGCATAAGGAAATTACCACTAAGGTTTGGGATAGAAAGCTTTTTCTTCATTTGAACCATCATCTAAGGCTTCACTCTCGAGTGCATCACTAGCAACTTCCTTTCCCTTAGATTGTTCAAACTTGAAGATAAATTATACATAAGAAGCTGAAAGAAAAGAAGTTCAAGGGGTATCTTTGGATTTTTCTTCTTTCGAAGTAGGATCGATTGGAGCTAAAATGAAATTTATGAAGACAGTTCTTTGGGTCAATAGGAATAAAATGTTGCATAAATCCCCCATGAATGTTGATAAAAGTCAGAAAAGATTTCCTGTCTAGTCGGCTGAAAGACTACAGAGATGAAGTTCGGCTTCAGATGCTTTCCCATATACCAAGATATGGTCATCTTCAGTTACTTGCTTGGTAGTTGGGCGAGACCAAGAAATTTTGAAAGTGAAAAATTTTGGTGGGGTCGGAAGCACTCGAATTAAGCCAGATTGTCCAACTATAAAATATGGAATATACTTTCGTACTTAGCTCAAGATTTGATCACTTCTTCAAGCCAATATAGAGATCCTAGGCTGCCAAACAAGAGTACTATATCTTAATATGCTCAAATACTTCTAGAGAATACACCAATTACGGATATACTCAAAACGTTCTCTAAACTAGTGTGAACTAATTGATCGCTCTCCAAAAGAGGTCCAATAGTCGAATGATCGGCTCTCCTCAGAATAAAAAACTCGAAAGTAATTTGGGAAGTCAGAGGGTTGTTTTGGGGTTAATGGTTCTAGGCAACTAAGTGTAAGCCCACAGGTGTTGAATTGCTAAAGTGAATTGGGATAGAGTGGCACTCGCTAGAGATAGGTGGAAATATAACTAGAGGCAAATTTGAAGAAAGCAAAAAACCTCACAGCTTGAACCGATATGGCACCAATCTTCTTTTTGTGTAGCTACTTGATCGATTCAAAGATCTCTCGGTATAAGAACGAAAACGAGAGCAAGTTTGTCACCGTTAGCCAGAGCGACGACGATCGGAATGAAGTCTCAATTAATCTTTTAGGACCGAGAGCAAAAAAAAGCTATGGTACAACCAATATAATAGAAAGGCGATGTGCTCCTAATTCTGAGGTGTTTGGTTGTGACTCGCGATTACCTTCATAAATTCGCAATATAAGATCTGCCTTTCAATCCAAGCTCTCGTTGAACTCGACAGCCCAAGATTGAGAGCCGAAGAGATAATGGTGCTATGACGATGAAAACCAGTAATAGTGGTTGTATCAAACAAGGCGAAGTGAAGGGTCCCGAACTAAAGAAGAATGTGTTATAAGCCGAAGACTAAAAACTTAAGACAGAAGTGAGAAGGAGGTTGTCAACAGAAGAAGGTGTCTTGAAAGTTGAATTGTCTCAAAAATCCCGATCTCTTTCCACAGGACGTGGTAGACTTCCTAGATGTAAGGTACCGGACTTCTAAAAATATGAAGTTACGGTGTACATTTAAATGGTTCCGGTGAGGTGGCAGTGTAATGTAATATACCGGATTTAGATATAAAAATAAAAATAAATAAAAATAGTATGAGATACTATTTTTATTGGATTTAGAGAAGTGAAATATAGGTTAGGAATGACTTGTGCTGAAATCGGAGTGAAAACAGAAGATTTAGGATTTTCTGTGAGAAACAGGACAGATAAATTAGCAGAAAATACACAGTCTCAGAGAATTATGAAAATTGGAGGATAAGTCAGAAATATTTTTATGAGGCTAGATTTAAGGTTTCATATTTTTCTGACACCCGTAGAGTGAGAAATAAAATCCAACAGTTATCTGATAAATATTACAGTTCGGTGTAGCTTTCAGTGACCAAACGAGGTCGAAACTGAAAACTTAAGATATATTCTTGTTCAGTACGTTAAACCAAACATGACTGTCAAATTTGAGCTCAAACGGATATTCAGAGGGCTCCGGCGAAAGATATCAGATTTCGAGCTGCCTGAATGTGAGTAGTGTTCTTGGATAAAACTTGGAGGTCAAGTTTCCTATATGTATATATACATATATGAAGAATTGAGCCTTTTCTCTCCTTCCCTCTCACTTACAACCAAAGAGAAAGATCTCTCTCTCTCTAGCAATTTCTCCACCAAAGAGAATTGGAGGTGGATTTGGAGAAGAAAAAGCTTGCTTAGAGGTGAAGCCTTCTTTTTCTTCACCATTGGCTTGAAGAAAGCTTGGGTTTAAGAGGTAAGCTTTGATAGCAACAATGATAGATTGCTAAGTAGCGATTTGTATGCCTTAGAAATGGGTTTAGTGAAACTCCTAGATGCTAAATAGATGGTTGATACTCGAATTTAGAGATCAAATGATGAATTCTTGCATAGTTGCATCTTAGGGCATCAAAAGAGGGGTTTTGCTTATGAGGGGTTTTGATCTAAATTGATCATGTATAAACCTAATTGATAGGTCACTGAACGCGTTGGAAGCGACGGTTCGGCGATTCGTCGAGCCGGTGAGAAGTTATTAAAGAAGCGGACGTTTAGGCTTCGTTTCCGCCTGGAGGGCCGAGGCGACGTCGTAAAATCCTGGAAACGGATTTGAAGCATCGTAACAAGAAACTGAAGACCTTTAATTTTCGGATCGCAGATCGGAGGTCATTTGGTGGTCGCGCGCGGATTGGGTCAAGCCGAGCGGCGTGCGCCGTGGGAGGCCGATTGCGAGTGGCGACGAGCAATCGGAACGCGATAAAAGGTGGGGGGTGTCATCCCGAAGCAATCGGGCTTCTCCCTATGTCTCAGTATCTCTATGTTGATCAATTATGCATATCGAGCTTTGCATTATAAGGTGCTAGATGATAAATGTATATACATAGATATATATTCTTGCATGCTAGTAGAGTAATGTAAAGTTGATTTGCTTAAATACTTGTACCTAGTATGCATGTGATTGGGACATAGTGTTGTGAAACCCTATAAGGGCATGATTAATGTGGATTAAACTTTAGTTGAGTACATTAATCGATCAAGTTGCATATTGTATTTATTGCATATAGGTGCTAGATGATTATGGTTATTGCTTATATTTGCATGCTAGTAGCTATACATCTTGATGATTGATCCATGAACTAGTATGCATGAGAACCTAGACCCTATATGTGAGATGATTAATGCTTATGTTGCTAAAGAACTAGTATGATGTAACTAGTGTTGAAATGAGTCTAAATGACGAGTGGCATCTAGTTTAGAAAACTATGATGAGTGGCATATGATTGTTGATGACCTTGATGTGAGAACATTAGTGTAGTTGAGATACTATGAGATTGGGTACAAGAACACCTTGATTCCATGATGAGATTACCCTTAGAGGGTAGGTTGCTGCTGTTCGTGAGTTGATCGTGCTCACATAGCCTGTCTGCGCTTGGAGGGGTCGCTCCCCACAAGCTATGCACTCCGGAGGTTGGTCACTCGAGAGGCAGTCAGTGTGCTGTCTGGACGGTCAGTGTGCTGTCCGCAGGTGGTCTCGGGGAATAGTTCAGTGAGACTTTTTCCTATGATAGCCTGTCTGCGCTTGGAGGGGTCGCTCCCCACAAGCTGTGCATTCCGGAGGTTGGTCACTCGAGGGACATTCAGTGTGCTGTCTGGACGGTCAGTGTGCTGTCCGCAGGCGGTCTCGGGGAATAGTTCAGTGAGACTTTTCCCTATGAGACTTACATGTGAGATATGTTCGTGAACCCCGAGTTCACCATGAGATTTGGTTACCTATTGAGTCATACTCGTTATTGTTGTTCATGATAGCTTGCTTCCATAGTTATTGTTGTTGTTCATAGTTGCCTTTGGCTTGCCGGCTGATTGGGTGATCTAATGAATAGCCTTATTGATGAACCTAGTGGTATGGTAGTTAGCCTTCACTAAGACTTACATTGATAGCGAGCATAGTCGCTTGGTAGTTGGATTGGTGGATTTGCCTACATACAGTGAGTGGACATACTATTTCTTCACCTATGAGATTTGAGCGGAGTAGCCTTATACCTAGTAGGTCGAGATGTGAGTCGAGCAAAGTGCGGGGTAGCCTTTGCCTAGGACCTTGAGATGTAGGTCGGGCAAAGTGTGGGGTAGCTCTTTGCCTAGGACCTTCGAGATTGGGTCGGACCTTCGAGATCTCAGTCGGGCGAGGAGCGGGGTAGCTCTTTGCCCAGGACCCTTAAGACATGAGTCGAATAAGACAAGAATGAGGTAGCTTTTCACCTACTAGATTTGAGATCTTAGGCAAAGTAGCCTAGCGGATTGGGTAATAACATGAATAGCATAAGAGTATTGCATTCATACTAGGGTTAGACATAGTACACTGCATAACTATGTTGTTGTTGTATTTATTTCACTGTAGAGGCATACTAGCATGATAAATGATGTGACATGCATTCCTTGCATTTGATGGCATAGTAGATATAGTAGCAGTTTATTTTCATATATCTCTTTCTATCTATCTATCTGTGCCAGCTTGGACCTAGTGGGAAGATCGGCGGAGTCGGCGGCCGAACCCACTGGGAACTATATTTATATAGTTCTCACCCCGTGTGGTTTTGGGGTACAGGTACACACGAGAGTGGATCGGCAGAGGATCGCGTTATGGGCTTAGCGCCCTAGTGCTAGTTGGTAGTTTGCTTTCCTATTTTGCATTAGAGTTACCCTATACATGTATGGAGAATAGATGATGTATAGGATGTGAGACATTTTGAGATAAATGTAAACTAATGTTTATCTTTTAAAGAATGTAAGCCTATATTCATATTTTGGAAAGGAATGCAAGTTGTAATTAAATGTATCAAGTAGAATGGTTGTAATAGAATAGTTAAGTATCTCTCTTTTGTTTCACTTGTATGTCTTCTACTTGTGACGCTTGCTCTTGTAATGTACAGCACTGTTCGTGCTCTCGCTGTTGTTGCATGATCATGTATGAATTCAAGTTGATTTCCTGGGGACTTGTTGTACATGATCTGGTTGGTTAGCCTTGGGCGGACAGGGGAGACTCTGTCCGTTTGGCGGTCCGCTTGCCGCGCCCGAACCGTGCCAAATCGGTAGCGGCCTGGGGGCGGGGGCGTGACACTAGACTCGATCGAGCCAGGTGATGTAAGCATCTAAGATTGTGGACCGAGTGCGGAGGATTCTTTTTAGAGATTTGGAAGAAGACCAAATTGTAAATAGATGGTGTCCATTATTAAGGCTATGCCTTCGATTGAAAAAGGAAATATATCCTCTTTTGGGTTCTCTATGAAGGAGGCACCTAAGATAAAGCGAGAAGGATCTTCATCAAATAGTCTCTGCCTTAGAAGTTTGGAAAAACGAAGGAATCTGAGAGGGAGCCATTAAGAAGGAAAATGATGGATCAAAGAGTTTAAGGGAAGAGAAAGAAAGAAAACTCGAAAACCTAAGGTTGAAAAGATGTTGCAGAAGAAGAAAGATTTTACCGTCGAAAAGATTTTTGATGATGATGACAGCATTAATGTGAAATGACAAGTTAGAGTTAATGGGCATGGTCAATCAGGACCTTAGATTCAATAACACTAGTCATTCGAACGTCTATTCGGAAGACTTCTGAAGGGCATTGTTGGCACAAGAAAATGTGAAACCAACTGGTGGTCGACTCGGCTCATATGGCTGAATATAAAGATGACATGCGGTGCACTAAGAACCAGGAGAGAAAGCCTAAAAATAAACAAACTTTAGGTAGGAACGGTTGATAAGGTGGGGGAGTAGTTTCGTAACTAACAAAAAAATGGTCGAAGCACACCCCACAGAGCAGGCAGTCTAATAACCGCAGGCTAACTAAAGATTGACAAAAGATTTATAAATAGGATAAACTTCAAATACCACCCATGTGGTTTCACACTTTCTCACTTTAGTATCTTGTGATTTAACGTGTATCAAGTTAGTGTCCTATGATTTTTTTTTTTTATCTTTTCATGAGCTTCTCCGTTAATATTTCGTTTAATTATATACAAAAAACTTCAGATACCCCATCTAGATTTATCGAATATTCACTTTAGTACTCTTTAGTTTTAACTTTGTCACTGATTGAATAAAAAATAAATAGTGGAATCGATAATAAAAAGATAAAAATGAAACCACAGGGCACTAAATTGCTACACTTTAAACCATAGGGTACTAAAGTGAGAAAGTGAGAAGTCATAGGGATGGTATTTGAAGTTTTCCTTGTAAATAACAAGAAGTTACCTGCAATAGAGATGGTTTTCCTGATTAAAGACCACTATATTTATTTTTTTAGCCATTTCTAGCATCTATAGTTATCCTAGGAGTAGTTTTTTGGTCTAAGTTTTTGGCATTTTTGTTATTCCTGTAATTTGAGCCTTAGCGCTCTTTTTCTTGTAAGTTGTAATGCTCTACTTAATGAAAAACAATTAGCTCAGCTCTAGTTTCGGCAAAATCAATCCTCGACTCGTCGACAAAAGCTTTTACGCATTGAGAGAGAACCCAGTTGAGCAGAGTCCTCAACCGAATCGTTTGATCCCGATGCAATCGAGGGTCATCCAACAAGCAGATTCGTAAATCTGAAGTATCTTGATTCGGTCAACTTTTTGTGAGGACTGAAAATTTGAGTGTAGCTAAACTCGTTGTTGACGATGTTTTTGTCTGTATTTTAATTACAAAAGCACTCGTCAAGTTTCGAGAGAAAACGAGTTAGGATGGAGAAGTTATGCGACCTTTACTAATCACTTAAAGTGAATAGTAGCTCCGGTTTTCCAGAGAAGCCAATGAGTGGAGATGGCTTCTAGTGCATGTCGGACTCCGTTCATAGCACTCCAGTAGCTCATTTTCAATGGTCCGACTATTCTGGAACCATTGGCGCTGATACATGTTTTCTATGTATTAGTGAGTGGGTTTTGCCTATTGGAGAGAGGATGGGTTTTGTCGTGAATCTGCAACCAAACCAGGTGAAACAAAATCGTGGATTGTCGGTCTCTTTTGTGCTGATCGCACTGGTGTGATTCGTTCGCAAATCTGACAGACGGATCTTCTGATATCGTGCATTAATCGAGAAGGGGTCTTGGATGGCAAAACAGTAATTTTGCAAAAAAAACTCGACATTTTATGTACCGTTTTGCATGAAATAAAATTTTGGGATGTGTTTGCGCATTTTACTCGCGCTGTGAGGGACTCGGATTAAAATATCCGAGTTTGGTAGACTTATACTCAATTTACACATATGTATATTTAGCCATTTAGGGTTTGCACCATGCAAACCCTAACCCTAGCCCCAGTTGAAACCCTAGCCGCCTCCTTTTCTTTTCCCTGACCTTGTCGCGCGCGCCACGGCAGCCGCCGCGCGCCGCCGGCCACCGAAAATGGGCCACTTGGCCTTCCTTCTCCATCATCTCCACTATCCTCCATCTCTCTTGCCCTTGGACCACCTAGGGTGATCCCTCACCCTTCCGTGCTGCTCCGACGACTCTCCGGACCTCCGGCGACCTTTCTCGGTCGGCCACAGCCGTCCCCGCCCACCGCCGTCACTGCCTGGGTACCCTGCGGCTGGGCTATGTCATCTTAGGTCGAGCATGAACTAGCTCGCGGTCTGCGAGCTGCTGCCACTTGGATCCAGCTGCACCGCCCTCCCTCGACCGCCGGCGACCCCTGCTCGCTATCCCCGCCGTTCCCGTTGGCCGCCGCCGCCCTAGCTACCTGCGGCCGCCCATGTGAAGCTCGGGCCGAGGCTTGGCCGCGCTGCCTTCTCGCGCCGCCACTGCCTATCATCGGCCAAGTCACCTTTCCCGGAGCCTCGGCGACCCTTCCCGCCGACTGCAGCCATCGCATTGCAGCCGCCCTACAGTCTTCCTGGGCGTGTGCGGGCCGAGGTGAGCTCGCACCTTTTCCCCCGCGCCGTCGCCGCACAAGGCCACACCGGCGACAACCCTCCGGCCTTAGGCGACCCCTCGCCGCCGCCGCCCCGAGGCACCCCGGCCGCCACCGAGGCCGGTGTGGAACCTTGAGCCCTAGCTCGGCCTATGCGGGCTCGGCTTGCTCCACCGCCGTCGCCGGCGCCTCCCGCTGCCGGTAGATGCGAGCCCCGACCTCACTATGTCTGTCACGCCCGGGTATCAGCGGAAGCATACCCGGTATATGCACAGACCCGCCATACACCTGCAGTTTATAAGGCGTCTACTAAATCATGTTAAGCAAGTAAAGATTATAAAGAGGTTCTAATCTAATATCAGAGCAAAGTATATACCAATAGTACTATCAATTAAAAGAGAATCAGTAGAAACTTGACCAAGCTCAACCAGAGGTAGAAAATCAAAAACTGTAAATATATCACTATAAACAACATATACACCACAAGGTCGCCCAAAAGAACTATATACAATAGTGGTCTCTCTATACACTGGTATACATCAACCTCGCCCGTCCAAAATCAAGTAGCGAGGCGATCACCTAGCAGGACTCCACGCTATGTCTAGGTAGACGCGACTCCCTTGCCGCGATCCCTAGTCCCTCCCGTCGTGGATGGCTCTGTAAAAATAACACCAAAGAGGGCGTGAGAACTATTAAATAATAGTTCCCAGTGGGTAAGCCGCCAGCCTCGGCGTATTACACCACTAGGCTCATGATGTACTACTTGGAAAGTGAAAACAGTTATAGCATGCTAGATATGATAATGATAATTAACGATAAACATGTAATGATAACCTCAATGTATCAATTAATTAGAAGCAAGAAAGGTAATTGCTTTAAACATACACACGTCATGTAACTGTACACTAATTCGTGGAGATTACTTATGTCACGCCCCGGGACCCAGCGGAAGCCCGCCCGGCGCGTGCCCAGACCCGCTGCATGTATAAAACATACAAGGTGTCTAAAACAAAACGATAAATAAGGCAGTAGAATAAAGGAATCTAGCGATATCAGAGCAAAGTAAATAACTAAATTCTACAATAGAGGGGTAAGTATAAAACTGAAATCCACTAATATAGCCATAAGGTAGTACAATGAAAATTCCAAACACAAAAGCTAAACATAAAAAGTACATAGGTGGTCTCTCTATATATGGTACTCAAAATCTCTCTCTCTCTCAATACAATAAAAGAAAAAGTAAACCACCTAAGCTCAAAAGTAGCTCCCCGCTAATTAGCTACGCGACTCCCTTGCCGCGATCCCGTGCCTACGCTGGTGCCGAAGGCTCTAAAAGAAACCATAAAACAGAGGGCGTGAGAACTATTAAATAATAGTTACCAATGGGCAATTACTGACTTCAGTGAAATGCACCACTAGGCCCAAAAGCTACAAAAGAGGGTTAGTAAATGTATAAACGAAAGCGAAATAAGGAACAAGTATATAACCATGAGTACTATTCTACCATGATATCTCTACTTAGCATGAACTGCATAAGTAATAAAGCAACTACAACAAGTATATACATGAGTGTGACCAACATGTATAAGCATGAGTATGCAACCAACACGATGTCCTCGATGCAAATAGTAAAGATGTCATTATTTACTATTCTAGTCAATATCCACTTGTCACTTTAACTGTTAAAAGTTTAATCTTATAAGACCCACCCGAAGGCTGTCTGGCATGAAGACCCACCTGAAGGCTGTCTGACCTGTAAGACCCACCCGTAGGCTGCCTGGCAGGTGCCGTGCCTAATGGCCCCGTGGTAGTCAACATCCTCACTCTAGGAATGAGCCTTTCCCACGGCAATCCACTTCGGCGCCCAGTTCCGCACGGCGAATAGGTATCGCGATGCCTAACTCCAGAGTGCCTGCTTGTAGGGAGCGACCCTCACAAGCATGTGCGAATGAGCACAATAGCAAGCATGCATATAAGTCTGTCTCAAGTCTCAAGTCCTCATGTCTAAGAACATGGAATGTATCGAATGTCACAAAGGCCTATCACTATGTCATCATGTTGCAATTTTATAGTTTACTAATTTCAAGTGCCTTTTTATGACACTTTTGTTCAACGAGCCCAAGCATAATAATTATGTTCATGAATACATAATTCTAATCATTTCTAGCATAAGAAACATGTTCTCAACTTGTAAAGATGCACACCTTTCACATGCATGCAGTCTACACATATAGCTCTACTATATAGAGTGATATTCATCTTACACATGGCACATGCATTTCAAGGGTTCTAAAATTCTCATAAATCCTATCTAGTATGGATTTACATTCAAAAAGACTTTACGACAAGTATATAATGCATAGGGGCCATTTGCCCCCCTTTCATGAAGTCAAACACACCAAAAATCGAAACTCTTCGTTTCGCAAAACGGAGGTGTCCACTAGTCTCCTAGCACCCTAAAGATGTAGGAACAAGAGTTACACAATCCAAACGAACATTGAAAGCTCAAATTCTAACCAACAAGGCATAGAGGGCCAAACTCTTACCTAGTGTAGAGATCCCTCTTCAAAGATTAAACGGATGCTAAATCCCATCCAAGACAACCTAAACCAAGGTTCGAATCTCATTAGATTAGCCCCAAAAGCCACCAAATAAAAAGCCCCAAAAATAAACCCTAAAATCCAAGTCTAGGGTTTCATCTCCCAAAATCCACCAAAAATAGGTCTAGAGGGGAAAAACAAGCAATTAACCTTCATGGTAGCTCCAAACCAAGCTCAAAATGCTCTAGGGTTGAAGATTGATCCTCTATCAAGCTCCTAGCCCAAGCTCCAAGCCTCCAATGGTGAGCAAAGGGAGAGGAAGATGCTCCAAAGCCTTAAGATCTTGCTCTCCTCCAACTCCTCCTTCTTCCTCTTCTTCTCTTTCTCTTTCTCTCTCTAAGGTGCAAAGGAGAGTGTGAAATGAGGGAGGGAGAGAGGTGAAATGGCCATATAGGTCATCTATTGTAACAAAATCCAGAAAAGCCCCTCAACATTGCATCTAATGCACTGCCCGAACTGGGCAATTTTCGGACTGAGGGACCGGTCTCCCCGACCTGGGACCGGTCTCTCAGCCTGCCCCGAAAATCCAACGTTCGAGAACCGGTCTCTCCCCGCATGGGACCGGTCTCTCCCTGCGTAGTCGCACTCGGGGACCGGTCTCACCCGCCAGGGACCGGTTGCCTCAAGTCCTGCCGCAGCACTGTTCTGAGGGGACCGATCTCTCCTATCAGGGACTGGTCCCCGAGAGTGAAAACTCTCAGAACAAAGTCAAAACTCCAGGAATCGAACTTTTAGGTCGAAATACCATCTACGACCTTCCACCAAGCGTGGAAAAGTTCGGAGTACAAATCGAACACTCAAACCTCGCATTTTGCAAAGGTCCAGTGTGCTACAACTAATTACTATCCCTCAGTAATATAATTTAATACATAAGGACCTACACAAGGTAGTCCAACTTGCGCCGCGCCTAATGGCCCCGTGGTAATATACACTCCACACGGCAATCTACTTCGGCACCCAATCCCACATGGGCGAGCAAACTGTCGTGTAGGCCAACTCCGGAGTGCCGGCTTGTGGGGAGCGACCCTCACAAGCATGTGCGAATGAGCACAATGGCAAGCAAGCATAACTCATGATCCGACAGTTTTTAATCACCATGTCTTAACATGTAAGGTTCTCACTCCCGACTTCTAGGTCGGAATTCTATCATAATGTAACCTGCTAGTATCCACTAGATTCAACCTTTACATGAAAGCAATGGAAGTGTACATATAGGTCATTAGCCTTGAAGCTTGTCAATACAGATGTATTATCTATCAGATTACAATCTGACCTCTTTGTTCTCTACTTCATAAAAGTATAATAAAAGTACTTAATGTTGATGTATTTAAACTAACATTAAAATCATTACCCGTAATTATCCCTACATTATAGAGGTTCCAATCAACTCACGAAGACGAAAGTGTTTATAGCATTCATTACCCGATATTGAGTACTTATAGAATCACTTGCACATACAAGTGATTCTATAGTATCATATAGAACATAGGGGGTTTCACTTGTTCTGGTGAGGTCAAACCCACCTGCTAGTCGACGACTCTCGCCAACACATTCTTGCAGGAAATCTAAAACCTTCAAGTTCCCCTCAGTTTAATCCAGGTTGAAGTGCCTTCCATTCAGCTCATTTCAACTCAAAAGAGCTCCAAAGATCAGCTTTGAGCAATACTCGAACCTGCTGCAACCAACTTTAGAAAACTACATTAAAGCTACCACTAGAACCTCTAATTCGGTAAAATTCTCACCTAGCTTCAGAGCAGGATCAAGTCTCCATTCGGACTTGAATTATAATGTAATGATGTGAATTTTCAAAATCCGAGAGTTGCACTTCGTCTAGAATTGACTAATTGTCGAGTGGGTAAGCTTTGGAAAAGTTAAGGATGCACGAAACCCAAAAAGTGCATTGGAATGGAGTCCGCGAGAGCAAAGATGCAAAATTTGTATTTTTGTCTAGTTTTGCTCTCGGGGACCAATCTCTAGCAGGGAGAGACCGGTCCCATCAGCTGAAGGTTGCAGGGTTGCTGAGGCAACCGGTCCCTGGCAGCGGGGGGACTGGTCCCCACAGGTGACACCAGTGAGAATGGCCAAAAATTGGCTAAGTCCCGCGAGATGAGCTCTCGGGGACCGGTCTCTGGTGGGCAGACCGGTCTCCGAAGGACCGCTCTATCAGGGAGAGACCGGTTCCCGAACGCGTGATGTCGGGGGGAGCTCTCGGGGACCGGTCCCGGGTCGGGGAGACCGGTCCCTCCGCGTGCAAAATGCCCGGTAAGGGCTAGTTAAGAGATGAAAAGTTGAGGGACTTAATAGCATTTTGTTACAATATGAGAGGGGTTATTAGAGAGGTCTCTCTCCCTTTCTCTCACTCCCTGACTCTACCTCACTACTCTCTCTCTCTCTCTCTCCGATTGTGGAAGAGGAAAAAGGGGAAGAAGAGAGGAAGGAAAAGAAAGAAAGGAAAAGGGAAGAAGAAAAGAAGGAGAAGATGGAGGAGAAGAAGAGGATCATCATCATCATCATCCTTTTCATCTTCTTCTCTCCATTGGAGCAAGCCTAGAGAGGTAAGCTTGGTGCTCTCTCATGGTAGATCCTTAGAGATAGGTTTTTGATCTCTAAAAATGGATGGAATGGAACCCTAGCATGCTATCAAGATGGTTTTTCCCCATTTCATAAATCGATTTGGTGGATTTGGTAGCAATAGAATCTAGGGCATCCAAAATGGGGTTTTGGTATATGTGAGGGTTTGATCTCTTTTGACCCTTTGTTAACCTAATTGATAGGTAATGAAACACGTTGGCGAAGTCGGTTCGGCAATCCGACAAGCCGTTGCGAAGATATTGAAGAAACGTACGCTTGGAGCTTCGTTTCCGCCTAGGAGGCCGAGGCGACGTCCATAAATCGCGAGATCGAGTCCTCAGCGCCGTGATAGCAAAGCGAAGACCTTTAATTCTTGAAACGGCGAAGCGGCGCGCTATTGGAGTGCAACTACAAGATCGGGCCCAAACGGGTGCCGAGTGCCGCGGGAGGCCGATTGCAAGTGTCGACAAGCAATAGAAAAGCTAGCTAAGGTGGGTTGTGCTTACCGAAGCGACTAGGTCGCCCTTATGTCTAAGAGAAACGTGGTTTCATGTTGATACATATAAATGGTAGATGAATGCAAGGGTTAAATGCTAGGTGAATGCATGTTAATTGCTATGCTATGACTACCATAGAATGCATGATGAGCATGTTATAGAAATGCTAGATGATGCATGTAGATGATGCATGTAAATAATGCTAAATAATGCATGTGAGCATATTGTAAAGAATGCATGTTAATGACATAATGCAAATATGCTAGTTAATACATGTATGATGACATGATGAGAAAATGCTAGATTATATGCATGTTAACACATTATGAATATATTTTAATTGTTAAACGGAAGCTCTAGATGGTAAATGTATAATGGCATTATGAGATCATGTGTGATAGACATGAATGTTAACATGTTGTAGATCATGTTAGAGAGAATGTCACGCCCCGGGACCGATACCAATTTGGCCCAACCCGAGCACGTCAAACAGACGCCGAACGGACAGAGTTTCCCCTATCCGTCCAAGGCTCATCACATGTACATTTTCAACAATAGAGAAAAGCACTAGCGGAAACATACAAANTGTAATCTTTTCTCTTAGTGAATTATTTTTTCGCGTGTTGGTCCCGTAGGTTTTTCTCCAAGTTGGAGTTTTCCCACGTAAATCTCGGTGTGCTTTTTATTTTCCGCATTTATTTTGATGTGTTCGAGATTTGTGGTTTTTGGCCGTTACACCTATTCACCCCCCCTCTAGGTGATAGATACAATCTAGATAGATCCTTGGGCTCCTCAAAACTTTCAAAGTGGATTGCAGAATCCCAAGTAATGTGGCTGCAAAGGAAGCGGTGGAAATTGTGGTAAAAGAGATGGCAAGCGAATCATAACTGCAGGTATGTTGGTTCTCCTCGCCTGGCAGTGATTCAACGGGTATGTGTGGTTCTCCTCGCCCGAGATGCCATGAGAATAAGCTGGAATTGGGTATGTATGATTCTCCTCGCCCAGTAGCTTATCGGATGATGCCGCCTAGATTAGCTTGAACCTTACTGGGTAAGAGCGATGTGGTCGCTGCCAGATGACTAAGTCACGACTTGAACCATTGTTGGGTGAGGTGCGATGAGTTCGCCGCCAGATGGCTAAATCATGACTTGAGTTGTTGTTGGGTTCAATGCGATGAGTTTGCCGCCAGATGGTTAAGTAAGATTTGCAGTAGGCTGTGACGGCAGCCAGGCTGAGTTGCAGCCAATGCGCGGACTATCCGCGGATAATTGACTCGAGGCTGAGTCGGGTGGTTAGCTTGATTAGGTTAATGGAAACCCTATAAGCTAGTGATTGAGATGAGAACCTAAGGTAATAGAGACCTTAGAAGCAAGTTGAACTTGAGTTGAGAACCTAAGGTAATAGAAACCTTAGAATGGATTGAAATGAGCTAAAGTTAGCAAAGGGAATATAGAATCAACATATCTACTAGTTGTTTATACAGTTGCATAGTTGCATAATATTCATATTGCATATTGCGAGGCATGTTATCTGTTAATTGCATAATTACATTACAATATGTATATCTGTAGATGTTTTTGAACTAACATGATTGCAGTGCCTCCTTGGACCTATCGGTCGAGCTTTTCCCTTAGGTGACCGTACCCACTAGGAACCATAGAGTTGGTTCTCACTCTACGTTGTTTTGGAGTGTTTCAGGTTCGCACGTGAACGGCGCGGCAGCGCGAGGCAAGGGCGTAGCTCCATAGATAGCGCCCTACCCCAGAGACCAGAGATAGCGGTACCCCGAGTCGGCATAGCCTAGGGATATAGGAAAGGGAAAGGAACACAATGTATCAAATTTTTAATATTAATTGTAATAACTTAATTGCATTTGGAGGTTGAATGTGATGTAAAAATAAATCTAATGTGAATGCATGTAATAACATAGGATGTGTTATATTGTTGATACCTTTTCATTTGCAATCTATGATTGAATACTGTTTCCGGTTGGAACTATTTGTATTATATTGATTGCGATACCTGGGACGTACAGAGGAAACTCTGTCCGTTCAGCGGTCTGTCGGCGGCGCCGCAACCTCGGCCAGGCGGGTGGTCACGGGTCGTGACATATAACACCCCAAATCAGTTTATATCTATCCTTAAATTCAGCTTGAAGTGGGTAACTCAGCTGCTGCAACATAAGCTCAAATATCAACCTCTCAATACCTCACTAGTAAGTTTAATATAGTATTAGTAGTGCAATTACCAAGCTATTCACCTTTTCACAGTTTTACCCTAACTTCCCTTAAGTTTAAGTAGAAGGATTGCATCCCATAAACTCCCCTTTAGCTGCTGAAATTAATCTCCAACCTGTAGCAAACCAGCCTCAACACAGCCCTAATACCCATAATCTCATATTCTACAATAAAGAAAGTAAATAGTTTACCTTGTAGGATCACCAACTCAGCCCCAACTGAGTTAAAGTTTAGCAAACACCTTGCTACAACTGTTAAATCCTTCCCTCCAACCAGCTGGGAATAAGAAATCCAAAATCAAACTCAATCATACTACCAACATATTCTATTAGTAGGTGATTAAATTATTATTTACCTTACTAAGTCTTCACTCAGCTACAAGCTAATTAGAAACAGAGAAACACCTCAAATACTCTTCTTCTACTTCTCCACAGCTGGCCCAAAGGTCTCCAATTCAGCTAGCATCAAAGAGGGAGAAGAAGTTTTATCTTAAACTATTGATTTCATAGTAGAGAGAGAGAAACCCTAGAGTGAGAAAGTGGGTGAGGTGAAATTCTCTTCCTCTGAACTCCCTTGACCCTCAGGTAACATCAGGGGTCGAGTAGGGGCCTGAAGGGATAAGATAGAAGGCCAAAAGACCAATTCCTCCCTGCTGCCACGCAGCTGTTGCTGCTGATGCTTGTTGTATCGGTACAAAATCAAGGTTGTACCGGTACAACAATGCAGAATGCGCAGAAATTGCATTAGCAATGCACTTTCTCACTTCCAGTGGTCTGATAGCTCTCAAACTTGTCCACAAACATCTCTAAACCCTTTAGAAGGTGTCGGATAGTTCCAATTATCATTTCCACACTCGAACTTCGCAATTTGCTAAAATTCATATACTACAACGTCGGCCGCACTCGTCAGCTGTCGACGAGCCCACTGTAGAGCCGTGCTTTTTTACACTATTTGTAAATTTGTTAAGTAAAGTAGCAAAGTTGAAATGAATGTTGACACTGTGGATGACGTTACACTATTTACAAAGAATGTTGAACTTTTATCCGCTTTTTTACGGTATTTTTCAAAAACTCTTGAATAATTATCGTCTACGTTACACTATTACTAATGAGCCTTGAACTATTACAATATGGAGTGTAGATTTTTCGATGTCTGCTGGTTTGCTCTGGCCAGAGGAGGGTTCTTGCATGACCTTTTGTTGTGCCCCCACCTCTGACAATTCCCGCACCGCTTCTTTATTAAGCCGTTAGCAATAGACTCTCTCCGCACAACCTTCTTTCTTCCCGGTTGTATGCGTATGTTTGGCGGCCGCGGCGGAACGATGTTACTTGGTATTGCAGGCCATTGCTCTTTGCCTCTGGTGGGGGGGACGTAGTCGTTGTAGGTTGCGTGATAAGTCGAGGTCCTAAACCAGTCCTCGACAAAATCATACGGATCCCACAACCTAAATAAAATTGCTTGCATGGCATGATTACATAGAATGTCGTCAATGTCCCAACGCTTGCATGAACATGTCATTTTGAAAAGATCCACAACCTCCGTACTTGTCACGCCCCGGGACCGATACCAATTTGGGCCGGCCCGAGCACGTCAAACAAACGCCGAACGGACAGAGTTTCCCCTATCCGCCCAAGGCTCATCACATGTACAAATTCAAACAAGAAATGCACTAGCGAAAACATACACAAACGGCTTACACGAGTGTAAGCAATAGCCATTAGTGAAAGAAAGAAAAACTAAACATTTATAAGCACTATGATTCATTTTTGATCATATACATTGCATTCATTTACATTCATGATTCTTTGTACTTCATTACACATTGCATCATTTCTTTCTTACGATAACATTACCAAATAAGCTTTACATTTATTTTCAACATCACTAGTCATCAAATAATAGATGAACATAGCGGACTCTACTACAAAATGTAAACCCAACTCAACTCGAGTGGCGCTCTGTCAAGGCGCGAACCTTGCCTCGGTCGCTCGCCGCTCGCTGCGACCAACTCTGTGGACTAGGTGGAGGTGAGAACTTACACTAAAGGTTGGCCAGTGGTTCGGCTCAGACCTACGATCTTTTCCCACTAGGACACTAACTCAGGCATAATAGACAGAATAAGTTGCATATAGTAACCAATCTAGTACATGATGTAATATGCTTGACAATTAAAGCAGAAATATGCTCAACATTATAATGCAGATTATGAAATTTCTTTGTTCTTTTCAAGTTTATCTTTGTTCTGTGTTCTTGTCTTTACACTTTGTTCTTTGCTCATTTTGTTCTTTAATCGACGGCTTAAACCGGGGGTCTCGCAATTTGACTTTGCTTCACATTAGAGTCCATTCATCGCAAGGAACGTCACCCGCTGGGACGTCGCTTCGGGTTTACTCCAACCGTGATGCTAAACTCGGAGCGCACCCGCTCGAGGGGAGCGACGCCTCGAAGCACGAATCATAGCAGTATGATCATTACCCTTACTCAAAGAGATTTATAAGTTCAATTTGACTTTACACTAGTCTAGTGTTCTTTTGATCACTTTTTGTTGCACTTTAGCATCTGATCTTTGCATCACATACTCGGCTAACTCTAGCATTATATTCTTTGACATTCTTTACTTTTGGGCTACTCTAGCACTTCACGTTCTTTACTCCCCACATTATTCTAACTTTAAACATTGTATTTTCATCATCTTTATAATACATTGGTTCTTTACCTCATCTATCTCTAGTGTCATTTCACTTTAACTTTATCGAATGCCACTCGATCTATGTCATTGTGTCACTCTGTTCTTTTGCTCACTTTGGGTGCTCACTTTTCTCTTATGTATACACATAGGGTATTTTGACGTTCATATAGTTCTCATTCATCATATTATGCAAATTGTACTCACAATCATGCATCATTATATTTTCATCATTACTTTACCCTAAAATGCATGCAACAATATATATACACATGCTCAAATGAATGACACATTAGGCATAGAGAGAAGTTCAATGAGTTTGAGAAGCACCACCCACCTTGTAGGTCTCTTTAGATGCTCCGACGATTTTCTTGGGATTTTTAGACACCCGGTTCACTAGTTGCGGCATAACGAAGCCAAATTAGGCTTATTTGGCCATAACTTTACATACACTTTTCGTAATGCTATTCCGAGCACACCAACGCGTCGGAAATACCCCCAATTAGATTTCTAGAGGGTCAATTGCACTTAGAAATTTTCTTGAGCAAAAGCCCCAATTTGGTGCCCTAGCTCCAATACATATATCAAACCTAGGGTTTGATCTCATTGGGAAGCAAAAGTAGCTTCAATATACTCTAAAGAGTTCATCTAAACCATTTCTAGCTCATTCCAAACCCTAGTTTGGATTCTACCATGAGAGGGGTCAAGCTAACCTTCAAGCTTTACCCAATACCCCCATTTCATGGTTTTGATCTCTAAAGAAGCAAAAGAAAAGCTTCAAATACTCTAAAGGTTCTATAAAAACCATCTTTACTCTAATCCAAACCCTAGTTTGGAATTTAACATGAGAAGAGGCAAAGTTTACCTCTAAGCTTGCTCCTTTCTTGCCCTAGAGAGGAAGAAGATGAAGTTGCTTCACTCCAATAGCTTCTTCTCCACTTTCTTCTTCTTCTTTTCCTTCTCTTCTTCTCCTCCTTCTTTGTCTTCTAGAGAGAGAAAGAGAGATGAGAGTGGGAGAGGGAGTGAAATGAGAGAAATATCTCATTTACCCTCTAACTATACTCAATGGATTGCCAAAATGCAAATAAACCCCTCAACTTTCACCTTATTCAACTGCCTAGACTGGGGAGATTTCGGGCTCAGGGACCAGTCTCCCCGACTAGGGACCGGTCTCTGAGAGCTCTCCCAGCACAGCCAGAGCTGCTGCGCGCAATGCGACCGGTCTTTCTTTGAGGGGACCGGTCTCTCGGGGATCGGTCTCTCAGGCAGGGACCGGTTCCCGAGAGCTGGTTCTCATGGACTTAGCCGATTTTTCGGCTGTCTCATTTCATACGCGTTCGGGAACCGGTCTCTCCCACCAGGGACTGGTCCCCGAGAGCTGAAAATCTGCAGAATGTAGATTTCACAACTTTAGCTCTCGAAAACCTCCCGTAACTCACTTTTGATCATTTTAACACCTTCGGACTTTCCGAAGTGTACCATCCTCGTACTTTGGTCAATTTGACTAAAGTTCGATATTTATTTTTCGAATTTTCGGTATATTACAGTACTGTCGGGTGCAATTACCTGGAAAACAACAAGCCAGTCGAAGGGGTGAGACAAATAGTGCACTGAGTACATATAAACTACATATAATACGTACACTAGTGTAACAATATGTAATATCGTACAACACGTCCAAACATTAGTGTAACGGATTGATAAGTAATGCATGCTACTGTTAAAATGGTGCAAAATACACGATAATACCTGAAATAGGACATCTGTCGAAACGTTCAGCGTGTAAAAGCGGGATGCTTCCCTGAAGCTCTCTAATATCTTTTCTGCATAAGGCGTTAAAACACTGGTAATATTCTCCCCAGCATTTTTCCTCTAGTAAAAGTAACACGCTGTTTTCTTACGTGTTTTCTCGACAAGGTTGGTAATTGAAAGGCCCTTTAAATGTCGAATAACACTATTTATTGTCTCGGCATAGTTGGAAGTGAGCATTAAATAACGCCTTCCAAGGAAGCAATGGGTAGCCTACCTATGCCGAGGAAGCTTGACTACATACTTGTACTATTCGGGGTTCAACTCCTTCATCTTCTCCATGTGTTCGTTGAACTCCGCGACAGTGTATGCACACGCCGCC
Source organism: Ananas comosus (assembly GCF_001540865.1). Taxonomy (NCBI): domain Eukaryota; kingdom Viridiplantae; phylum Streptophyta; class Magnoliopsida; order Poales; family Bromeliaceae; genus Ananas; species Ananas comosus. The sequence goes on along the minus strand of NC_033623.1, from coordinate 5,933,473 downwards.
GCCCAAAATCTTCTCCACGCAGGTGTATTTTTTGGCGCGTGCGGGAGATTGGTAGACAGATGGTACATGCAATAACCATGAGCTGTATCCGGAAAAACATCGGGTACAGCTTCAATCAAACCTTTTTGGCGATCGAAAACAATAGCAAGTACACTATTTGCTCTGCTCATCGCGATCATCGACGACACCATCCCGCAACTGGTCCAGAAACCAGTGCCAAGAATAGTGATTTTCACCTTCCACAACTGCTCACGCTAATAACAGTATGCAGTTATTTTCATCAATACATGACACGATCAGCAGAGCACCTCTAAACTTACCAGTTAGGAAAGTACCTGGAAGAATTACAAAGCGTGTATATTATTGCGTAATAGTGGAAAATACTATATTTCGCATCAATATAATATACAATAGTGCAACATAGTAAAATAATGGTATGAATGTCACGTAATAGTGCAAGAACGTGGTATCCATTCCAATCAGCGGCCTGCAGTGCTTCCTGAATGCTCGAATCGATGCACCGAATGTCCTAAAAAAACGGTGGAAATGACCCTAGTCCTGGTAAAGTAGCTGAAGACATGCCTCCGCATCTCCACTCCTCAGCTCTCGCATATACAAGGGAAGTGCAGCGAACAAGCCCTCGAAATCGCCGCACACCTCTTGAAGGATCCTTTCTCTGGCCCGGTAGGCTTTCCAGTAGGAAATTTTTACGTCGTGCTGCCGGAGAATCTCGGTCTGAACCATCTTCAGCGTGTATTTCTTGTTTGCCATGACCTGCTCCTTAACAAATGCTGAGATAAATGCAGCATCGCAATTCCTGTGGCCCAATCCCCCTATTGCCCTGCTATAAGTGTGTTCCGAATCAAATTTCTTCACCCACTATTGAGTAAGTCCTAGTACTTGACGCGCCTTTATTCTCCACGGACAATTTGTAACACGATATCGTGCGATTATCTTAAGGTAGTTGCATTTGGTCGGTGCATACTCCAAACCTCTTTTCATTGCGTATGCTTTGAGAACTCTTTTGAAGTCGCCTTGCGTCTTGTAGAGCTGGCCCTCGTGGACATCGTCCACATCTACGACATTACCATCTGACTCCATCATAGTGCTGTTTAGGATGAGCACTTCTTCCATCTTGTCGTAGCCAAATTGCTCAGCAGTAAGTCCTACTGCGTCGCTTTGGCGTAACAGGACGACATCCATGGCGCTGTATGTCCGATGAAGTCCATCGGGAGAAGACGCGACGATATGGATGCTAGCATCGGAATCCGTTTCGCCTTTCAGATCAGCGATAATAAAACCGCCGTCATTGTCTGCTGCATCCACATCGTCGATGATAATAGGATGGGAGGATCTGCAGTACCAGTGGAAAGCAAGCAGTGCATTGTAAATAGTAAGTTGTGCAAAATATATGTAGTAGTGCAACCCTTACATATAAAGCTCTTACGGGTGCAAGAGGTAAAAGGTAATGATGCAAAATATTACCAACCAGCGCAGCATAAAAAGTTAGTAGTGCAAAAATTTTGAAATAGTGCAACCGTTAAATATAAATTGCTTACGGGTGAAAGAGGTAAAAGATAATGGTGCAAAAGTACTTACGGAGTAGTGCAACCGTTGAATTTAATGTACTTACAGGTGCAATAAAGCTTCAGTAATGTTGCAAAAGAGTAATAATAGTGTAACTTACGAGCCAACTATTTCAAAATTTGTCGGCTGAGTAGATGTAGATGCATCCCTGAAACGACTGTTAATCAACAGCTCCAGCCGTTCGTCTGTAAGCACTTCGTCTATATCATCGGGATCACATGTAGGAACATTTCTCTCGACTAATTTACTCACAGCGTACAGCTCCATCAGAAACGCGTGGGTTTTATAGAGTCTCCACAAGTTTCGGACATCGTCGTCGTCAACAATGTCAATGAGTTTGCTGAATTCCCCACTATAGCAAAGTTTTATATCGATCTTGCAGCTTTCCGGTGAAGTGTTCATATACTTGAAAAACAGTGCTCGCAGAGAATTAAAAGTCTCCCTTTGCCTGATGAAAGTGAGCCAGCAGGATCCTCCTACATACTTGACAATGTCTCCTTCATCCTTAAAGAACCCATTAAAATGGCAATGCACTGGAATTTCAGCATTATCCATGAGTTGTAAGAGTTGAAAACAAGAAATTAGCTGAACGTAATTCAAAACCACTCTTTCATCAATATATAATCCAATTAACGTGCATGAGTTGGTAAGTTATGCATGAGGCGGGAAAAGGTAGGTCCATTCCCGCCATAATTCATTTCCAACCCATCGGTATACAATGTTGGAATAGCTTTCAATCGTCGGCTTTTGATAATAAAACGGCGCAACTCTTGCACCATTTTGGACGATTCGATAATGCTTCCGATTATATTGCACTCATTTTGACTAGTGTTACACTATTGTGTTATCTGTTGCAACGATATTTTAAATTGCTGTTCTGCATTCTGTTTCGGTAATAGTGCCATTTTTCAACTGTACCTCAATAAGATATATCGTCAGCGACATCATTAAGATTACGTTCTGTCTTCGAGATATGTGCAGCTGCATATCCAAATCTTATATATAAGCAAACAGCAAACACTGGGTCTGGCGAATAGAATACCATGGCCCGAAAACAGCGTTTCCTGCGCAGGCTACATTTAAGGCTCTTTAATGCTCGTGCAAGAATTCCTACATAAACTTGTCCGTTGAGGTGAGGCGAAGTGACACCGGTGTGCATAACGAGGAAGTGAAAACAGGTCTGGAAATGTTTTTTTTTTTTTAATATGGGATATTCAGAAGCACTCCCGTACGGAGGTTAAGGCAACACTACGCTTCGTGTTCATCGTTACACCACTTACAGTTTTCTTTAACTATCATTTAATAAACACCGATTGGAGAGAAAAATTTACACTGCTGAGCGATTCGTTGCACCATATTTTCACTATTATTTTTACGCATTGCACTCTCATAAGCCTCGTTACATTCTTTTTCACCTAGTTGCACTATTAGCGGCCCTAATGTTGCACTATTATTATAGTGTTCAAAGAATGATGTATGCATTTTAAAGAATGTCACACTATTATCTTCTTTAATCATTCAGGGGTTGCACGATTTCTCCATGTGAGGGACCAGAATACAGGTGAATTCACTCATTGCCTCGATGGAGTTTGCACCGGTGCGAGCCTAGTGATGCACTGTTAGAAGGGCAGTTGCATCATTTAACCTTACATTGCTCCTTCTCGTTGCACTATTATCCCTGATGCGGGCCTCGCAGTATTGTTTTAGCTTTAGATATTTTAAATTATTAAAGCCGAACAGCAAACAGCGGGGCTGGCGAATAGCGGAACGGATGTGGTCCGGGTTCCGAAAAAGAGCGATGTTGCGTGAAGCACATGGGCCGCATTTAATGCCCAGAAGGGAATGTCTAGGGGATTTTCTCCTCGGGAAGGGAAAGCGGCGTTTACAGAACCCAATGACTTCAAGCGCGAGAAACTCAATATTCCACGCTATTCGCCGACCCAGTGTTTGCTTTTCGGTTATCTGAGATTTTGATAAACGCGCTACCGGCGATTTGATTATTGATGCAAATGGAAATGAAATAGTGTAACAGCCCTAAACACTGCACCAATTTCTCATAACCATTGCACTATTATGACTACCGCATTGCACCCTTACAATCTTAGTTGGAGTCTTTTACTCCATGTTGCACTATTTGCGTTTAGATACAGAGAAATATTTCATCGCATAGTGCACTTTTACCTCATTTGTTGCAGTAAAGCTGCAATGCACTCTTTTTGGAATGTTGCACTATTGTGGTTTCATTTGCATCAATAATCAAATCACCGGTTGCATATTCTTCCCAATCTGAGAGAACAGAACAGCAAACACTGGAACTGGCGAATAGCGTTTCCCGCGCCAGTCGCATTTAATGCTAGCGGCCGACTCGAACAGTGACGTATACGTTATACTTGTTATCGGTGAGGCGAAGAGGCACTGGCGGGTAGGTTAGGCGAAGAGACACCGGTGGGCACATTAAAGTTTCCTCAGGAAGTGAAAGAGGCTCTTCAAACGTATTTTCTTTATCTTTAAATATGGGTTCTTCAGATGCATTCCCCGTTACGGCGACACTACCTTTGGTCAAGGAGGTGAAGTCGACAACGGCGTTCCCCGCAAGCGGTAGCGCAGCGGTGGAGTACGAGAAGGCTCTTCGTATTCTCAGTCGCTGTGGCGGCGTCGGCCGCGAGTTTCTGAGATGCGGCAGCCACCGACGGTGACACCACAGCGAGTGGTTAAGATTGATTCGCACTGTCACACCCCAATAATCCCATATCGAATAGGAATGGGGATATGATTGGGTATATAAAAGACTTAGACACTAGTAATAATAACTGGGCTTAAGCATTTTGGGCCGGTGGTTGGGCCCAACGAGTTATTGTTGCTAGTGGGCTAGGTCGTTACATTTGGTATCAGAGCTAGTTCACCGGCTGAAAATGTGTGATGAGTCTCGGCTGAGCAAGGGTCTAAAAGACAAGGTGATATGCTATACCGGAGTCTGAATGACAAGGTGACGGGCTATGCCAGGGTCTGGATGACAAGGCTAGCGAGACGAGTCTCACATCGCCTGGTGATCTTAGGCTGTGTATGTGATTGGACTGACGAGGACGTCAGGGCCTTAACGGGGGGAGTTTGTCACACCATAATAATTCCATATCGAATAGGAATGGGGATGTGATAATAACTGGGCTTAAGCATTTTGGGCCGGTGGTTGGGCCCAACGAGTTATTGTTGCTAGTGGGTTAGGTCGTTACACGCACTATCTAGAGTATTTTATTTACCACGAGCAACCAGGCTCATGGAAAATAAAGCATTCGAGATAATGAGAGTCGATGTTTTGCACCTCGTTGCTGGTTCGTACCCTTCTGAGCGAGTCGCCTCCTCCTTGTAGTCTCCTTCGGCACTCTTCCCTGGCCGCCTATACCTATTTGCGTCGGCTACGTGCGCGTGAAATTGCAGACAAGCTTATATGATTCCATACTTTTGTTAAATAATTATTTGTACAAGTTGGTTAAATTTTATGTAATAGAATGTTATATTGTATGCAAGTCCTCTTTGTATGTTACAAAGTATTATAAAATTGTGTAATTTGCATCAAAAGAAATGTAATACTTGATCCCAGGCTAATTGACTACTTGCGAATTTGTTACACTATTTCCCAAACAATGTAGCACTGTTTTTATGATAGTGTAATATCAATTTCAGAAGTATTTGTACAATTATATTGATGTTACCACCAAATACTGAGAAAAATTTTCACTGCTATTTTATTGTTGCATGTTTTATTGAAGAATCTTGCACTATTTTGATCAAAAAGTGCACCACTTACAGTCTTCTTTTACTCCTAACATCATGTTATCACCAATTGGGGAGTCGAAATTTACACTGCTAGACTAATCGTTGCACCATTTCCTTCAAACAATTGCACTTTATTACGTTCACTCTTTTACCCCATCTTGTGTTGCACTATTATTGTCGTTTAATGTTGCACTATTATTATACGGTTGACAAACAAAGTATGATTTTTAAAGAGATGTCTTACTATTATCTTCTTTAATAAATGAGGCATTATGTTGCACCTCTCGAACGCACCCTTACAAGCTTAGTACCACTCTTTTTCAAACCATTGCACTGGTATTATCACCATATTGCACACTTACAAGCTTATTTGCACTCTTTATTCAATCTATTGCACTGTTATTAACACCGTATTGCACTCTTACAAGATTCGTTGCACTTTTTTGTAAACTATTGTTCTGTTATTAACACTATCTTGCACTATTACTCGCGTTTAACTATGGACTTATTATACAGTTAAAAGAACACGTGAGCTTTTATGAGAAAACTTTACACAATCGTTTAGCTGTTATGTCACACCTCTCGAACTTCGGACCCGCCGGCGACCGTCCTCCCCGCAGCCAAGCTTCCTGCCACGCCGACGCTTATCTTCTTCAATCGTTTAGCAGTTATCTCGCACATTGCGGACCGTCCTGCCCCGCAGCCGACCGTCCTGCGCCGCCGACGCTTCGCCTGCATTTGGAGGGGACGCCGTTCATTTGCACTTTTAACTTCAGATTATATTAAGAAATAAAGAAAGTAAAATTTTGACATGTTATGGAGAGGTTGCACTGGAGCGAGCCTAGAGATGCACTGTTAGAAGGGCGGTTGCACCATTTCTCCTCACGTTGTTCCTTCGCGTTGCACTATTATCCCTGTTGCGAGGCGTGCAGTTTTTGTAATTTAGCTTCAGAAAATTTATTAAAGTCTTAAAGCACAACAGCAAACAGCGGGGCCGGCGAATAGCGGGGCGGATGTGGTCCGGGTTCCGAGAAATGAGCAAGGTTGCGTAAGGCGGAAGCGGCGCATTTAATGCGCGCCAGACCGTACGGCAGGGTAGTATACGTATGTCAAGAAATACGCGGGAGGCTATTGTATACGAGGGACATTTTGGTCAGGCGGCGGAAAAAACGGACCGAATTTGCAAATACGAAAAAGGTGGCCCGGTTTTACAAAAGCCCAAAATAAATAAATTTTTTATACAAATTGGCCAATCTTATTTATCCACTAAATTTTTATTTGCATTTATTTTGGCAGGTTATTGAATTATGCCTTCATCCCTACATATAATTTAAATTTAAATAAAAGGATTAAATATTATTGTACCTTCTAAAGTTTAAAAATAAATTCTATATCACTCTAAATTTAATGTCAACTTGGATACTCTAAAATTTTAATACCCTACAAAAATATCATTCTAGTTAAATTTCCATGAATCTCTATTAATTTTTCTTTAGCCTTTTTACTCGCCTCCCTATCTTTTCTTTTTGTCGTTTAGAAAATCACTTTATTTTTCTTCTCGGGCAGGCTGATTATTTTACTTCTTTCATTGTCTTAATATATGATGTATAACGTAACTTTTATAATAGAAAAAAGTTAAATTTTTATAAAAGATTCTCCTCAATATGGAATAATTTACAATCAAATAAAAAAGGAAATATAATTTGGTAGAAGATAATCTTTTCATTTGAAATTATTTTCTTTGGTTGGTTGAATTGTTAGTTAAAAAAGATTTAACAAAAATTAATAAAAATGTAATTAAAAATATTTTTATAAAATATTAAAAATTGGAAAAAAAAAATATATTATTTGTAAGTTGACTAAAATTTTGAAAAGATATATAAATAATTTTTATGATTTTATAACAATACATAAATATATATTAAAAATAAACGGAGGAGACAAATTTGAAGTGCTAGTAGGAGGCAGTGTCCAAGACGAAGCAGTCATGAGATAAGTTTTTTTATCCTACAGCAAAGACGGTACGGGAAGTGAGAAGATATGTTGCTTGCGCGAAAGGGAGAGGCCTTACACCCTCATGATCGTCCTCATTTGCAAGGATGGCTCTTTTGCCTTATTCAACGAATAAATTGATTTGGTTTTTGATACCATTTTTTTAAACTTTACTAACAAACTTTAAACTAAATTATTCGTTAGTACAAAATAATTTATTCAATATAAATAGGCCATTTTGCATAAAAAGTTTACTAGTTTTGAGATTTTGTAAAAATAAACCATTTTGCAAAAGATTTTGCATATCTACTAAAATACTTTTTTTTTCTCTCTCCTTTTTTTCTCTCTCATTCTTTTTTGTTTTCTTCGGCTTTCATCGGCCCCACCTACTCGATCAAAGACGCACTCAAGGCGGTCTTTGGTGTCTCGCTCTACTCGCTCAACTGCCCTATGCCAGTCGAGCTCAGTGATGTGCCCACGCTCTTCTCCCTTGTGTCATCAAGAACGGGCACGGGGAGAAAGGCGGCGGGGAACGTCCAAGAGGTTGAGGGAGTAGAGAAGGATTTCTTCTCACGCAGGTGGTTGAGCAGGTGGGGACCCCAAGAGTGCGGAGGAGGGCGAGGAGAGAGGTAAGGAGGGGTCACTTGAAATGATAATTGGATGGTAGACCTTTATGGCGAGGAGGCTGTAGAGTGCAATTTCACTCAAACAGTATAACTTTAGCTAAAAGGTTACAACTTTTGTTTCAAAAAATACAATTTTCGTCCCGAAGAGTGTAACGTTCGTTTCAAATAGTATAATTTTTTTTGAAACAGTGCAACTTTATTTGAGCAGTATTCTTTTTCCTTCTTCTTTGATTTTTGGCCTTTCTGTAACAGTAATGATACAAAATAGTCTTTCAAGGAGAAAATTTTTTTTTTCTTTATTCTTTTATATTTTTTATTTTTTAAAGCCTCTGCATCTTTTTTCTCTTCTTGGAGAAGCGCAGGTGCGTCCTTGTCACGCCCCGCAGCCCGCCAATTTGTTCGGGTTCGAGCCAAGTCAACAAACACCGAACGGACAGGGCCTCCCCTGCCCGCCCAAGGCTCCAACAACAAGTATAATTAAGCAATCAAATAAAGAGATTTGCAATTATATAAGGCTTGCACGAGGGCAAGCAACAATAGAAGCGAAAACTCTAAGCTAAAACATAAAACCATACATAATATTTGATTACATTTAAACCAAATACAGTAAACTAAAACTATTACATTCTCTTTACTTTCATTCATAAATTCTTTTACATCTTAATCATTCTCCCAAAATACATTATTGTTTACAACTTTATAATTCTAACCAACAAAAGAAAGTTGATACATGAACCAAAAAGGGAATGACTAAAATGCATAACTCCGGTGGCCACTCTTGCCTCGATCCTCCGCCGCCCCTCTCGCGCTCGGATCTGTAGGGTTAGTGGTGTGAGAACTACAACGAAATTTCCAGTGGGTTCAGCAACTGACCTCGCCGACTTACCCACTAGGCCTATTCAGGCATAAGTATTTCAAAGGAAAGAAAAGTAGCCAATACTAATGCTAATACTATGCCTGCAAGAAAGCTGTTAGTGGATATATTTAATCAAATATGAATGATTATGCATGCATGCTCTTTCGATAACTTTACTTTGGCTTTTTACCCAATCTTACCGGTTAACCTTTTTAACCCCAATAACTCACAACCCAAAATTCCTTTCATTCGAGGAGGCTCTAAGCACTACAAGACCCGAGGGACCGTCTTCGGGGACCGCGCTCCCCGTGGTGACAATTCCGGAACGCACCGCTTGAGGGAGAGCTACCACCCTCAAACCAAGACATATCGTGAGTATCGATCCAATTCCCACTTAGAAAATGTATAGCCACTAGCCACAATACCACTATCATAATAGGTTTCTACCTATTTATTCATGCCACTCTCTAGATCATTCTTGTCACAGTGCCACCAATGGTTAAATCTTGTTTAACGAGTCATTTCTCGATGCCAATCTTGTCTCTATTTTCAATGTCACCTTTGTTTACTATTATCATAGTCTCGGTCTCACATTCACACAAGTATAGGGTTCCACAAACATGTCCACTATGGTTCTTATCATTCTCTATGCTCATCTACGTTAGAAGCATATAAATGAAATTCAACCAATTTTCACATGTAAACTACCCTATCATGCATGAATGACTATTGACATAATGTTCAACAAAAAGGTGAAATAGATATAGAAGGGAATCCAACGATTCCAGAATGTACCCCCCACCTTGAATATTGTAGAAGGGTTGTAGTTCGATTCTCGTGATTTTAAGACGCTTCTCCCGCAACCTATACCCAAAATAATGCCAAATTAGGCCCTATATAAAAGATCTCTTACTTAGACTTTTCGTAACGTCAAACGGAGTTGTTCCACGCGTCGAGAATACCCCTAATTAGTTTTCAAGAGGTTAATTTGCCTCGGAAACAACCAGAGGCAAAATTTCCAAAATCTATGCCCTAACAATGACATAATGGGATTTTTCCTAGATTGATCTCATCTCTAAGCAAAAGCTAGCTTAGAATCAATTAGGAAGCATTCTAATACCATTTCCAAGCCTTTTCAAACATCCCTAGGGCATCTAACATGATCCCTAGTTGACCACCATTAGAGCACATGAAGCTCTTATGGGTTTCATGGTATTCATGGCCCTAAAGGGTTTCTAAAGCCTCTAAGAAGCTCAAAACTCCAAAACCTAAGGTTTAAAACCAAATCCTAGAAGTAATTTTGCAAGAACTCACCTCTAATCCCAAGCTCTACCAAGTCCTCATAGTGGGAGAGCTCCTAGAACCACCAAAATCTCCTTCAACACCTTCTTTTCCTCCTCCTCCTTACTCTAAGGCAAGGTCTCTAGAGAGAGAAAGAGAGATATGAGAGAGGGAGAGAGTTTAGAGTGTTTGCTGTGAAGGGGAGAGGGGTTGGGTATATTACATATTGTAACAATTGCAACAAAGCCCTCCAAAAAGTCTTATTTGCAACAGACCAATTTGGTGCTACCAGATCAAAGTGTATCGGTACACGTTATTTTGTACCGGTACAACTCTGCGCAGAGGCCAAACCCGAGGGCACGGTTCTAGGTTATGCGGGATTTGTACCAGTACATTTTCAAAGTGTACTGATACACTTCCAATTTTTCTCAAATCCGAGAGCTTCTCCCTCTCGTCCTGCGATGCTGTACCAGTTACAACTCGATGGTTGTACCGGTACACTTGCTCCAGAATGCTGGTTTTGTGCCGTTTTCGATTCTATTTCGCGCCGATCGATGCTAAAACCTTTCTAACACCTCTTAAACTCATTTTTAGCCCTTCCAATCTTGTTGGAATGCTAAATGGTGTCCAACTATTTCTCTCGACAACTTTAACCAATTTGGGTAAAGTTCGATAATTTCTTCCGGATTTCAATATGTTACAGTCTTAGCCCTCACCCTCACAGGCGACAACTGCTTCGGCTACGACCTCGTCACCTCCGTCCGCTCCGCATTCATTGTGCCTGCTCCGAGTCCTCCGCCTACAACATCGACGTCGGCGGACGCTGAGGCGAAAGAAGAGAAGATGACGCCACTCTCGTTAACATCGCCGACGGCTACGAAGGCGGCGGAGGAGGCAATGATGATGGGAAAGAAAAAAAAAAAAGAATAAGAATATTTTGGTCTAAAAATTCAGACTAAATCTACAAAATTCAAAATAGTGGCCCGCTTTTGTAAAATTTTAAAACTAGTAAATTTTGTATGCAAATTTGCCATATAAATATTATTTTATATAATTAAAATATTTTAAATTTGATTTTTATTTTTTGAAAGCATTTAAGCATTCATGAATTGAAAAATTAGTGTATTTTTCGTATAAAAAATTTATCTTATTCTAAGAAAATAAGTCGAAGGTCATCTACGCCATTACATCTAGGGGTGGAAACGAGCCGAGCTCGAGCGAGCTTATGTCAGCTCAAACTCGGCTTGAAATTAATTTCGAGCCTAAATCTAGGCTCAAGCTCGGCTTGAAATTAATTCGAGCCGAGCTCGAGCGAGCCTAATTTCACAGTGCAGCAGAGCTTGAGCTCTAAACAAGCCGATTAAATTCTCACATTATATAATCAATAGTTTTAATTTTTATTAACATTACTACAATTTTGCATGCGAACATGTCCAATAGTGTCAAATACAAAAAAATTGCAAGAAATGTGAGCGTAGGGTGGGACTGCCTGACTGGGTGAGGGTCTGAGGGAAACGAGAGAGAGAGAGAGAGAGAGAGAAGAGAGAGAGAGAGAAAGAGGGGAAAAAAATTAAGGATTTGAAAATTTGAATGTTTCATGTTTTAGGTTATGTGCAACAGGTGAAAGTCTGAAAGAGAGAGTGTATTATGTAAATTTAGAGTTGGGTCAATTGCACGGTTGTAGCTTATTGGTTTATTTTATGGGCCAACAATAAATGGCCCAAATTAAATTTAAAGCCTATATATAATTAAAATACATTATATATATATATATATATATATATATATATATATATATATATATATATATATTCGAGCTTTTCGAGCTTTTCGAGCCTAATTCGAACGAGCCGAGCAATACTCAAGCTCGGCTTGAAATGAATTTCGAGTCTTTTATTTTGTTCAAGCTCGGCTCATTTAATTTCGAGTCGAATTCGTGCGAGCCGAATATTGATCCGAACACGAGTCAAACGCAAGCCGGCTCGCTCGTTTGCCGGCCCTAATTACATCAAGATCTTAATTAACTCATCCTTTTGGCTGTTTGCACTTCCATACGAAAAAATATAGTTTGCTATTCTACAATTTAACATTTGCTTCACCACAAAAACTACAGTTTTGTAGAATAATAAAGTGCTACATTTTACAGCAATAAAGCAGCAATAAATGATAAACCATAAAGTGCTATCATAGCGCACGATTGTCTCATAATTTGCAAAAGAAAAAAACATAGTAAGTGCACTACTCCCTGAACTTATCGGCTGAGTCTCTTTTTGAAGTAAAAATTGTCGACTAGAGTCCTTCACTACCATATAGTTTATTATTTTGCCATTACGCGCGGTAAAAGAGTAATAAAAATATAAATAGTAAAACAACGCTTTTTAAATTTCAAAATGGCAAAACACAAAAGAGCAAAATGCTTAAAAAATGCTAATCGAAAAGAACAAATTGTACCGCTAGTCCCTAAACTTTTAAGTTCCAATTTTATCCTTAAAATGCTAAGTTTGAAGTTAATGGTTCCGACGTTAAAAAGGGTTTTAATTCAATTCTTATATAAACATCTATAAACCTATATGAAGTCACAATATTTTTTGCCACGTGGCAAGTCACCTTCATCCTCATAATAACTCCACTTTGAATCAAACTACTTATTTTGAACCGAACCACCTATTTGAAACCGAATCGATTCTCTTCCCTTCTCTAAATTAGCACTTGAACCAAACAAAACCAATGAACTGCCTCTCTAATTTTTTTGTCTGAAAATCGAACCGAATGCATTCTAAATTGGATTGCTCATCTTGCACTTGAACCGAACCGCTCATTGTATCTCTAAATATCTAAACTGAACCATTGAACTGTCTTTTTGAACCGAACCACCTATTTGAAATCGAATTGATTCTCTATCTTCTCTTACTTTTCTCTTTTCTAAATTAGCACTTGAACCGAACCGAACCAATGAACCGCCTCTCTGATTTTTTATATGAAAACCGAACCGAATGCATTCTAAAACGGACTGCTCATTAAGCACCGGAACCGAACCACTCATTGTGTCTCTAAACATCTGAACCGAACTACTAAACTGCTTCTTTTTTAATATAGCAAAATATACTGTTCTCCACCTATCTATCTATATCTATACCTGTACATTAATTTCCCAAAAAAATGCTACGTTGTTGTATTTTCTTTACTTTTGAACTTCATATTGTGAAACCAACCTTTCGCCTTCTCTCTATTCATAACGGCTAATTAATGGTCCATCCACCTTAACCCAACCTTTCGCCTTCCCTCCGTACATAACATCTAATTAATCGTCTACCCACATTAACTCAACTCTGCGCCTTCTCTCCAAAAATGGTTCACCCATCTTAACCTTCTTAACATTAATCTAAACCGTAAATCGTAAAAACTCACACAAAAGCCCCTTCTCTCCTCTACTTTCTATTCCTCCTCCATGGGCTCCGAGGCTAAGATCGAGCACGTGCTGTGGACGGAGGATGAGTTTGCACGCTGTATCGCCGAGCTTGGCACTGTCATCTTCATCAAATCGAGTATTCTTCTAAATTTCAGAAGTTCTTTTAAAAGATTTACATATTCTTTATATTGTAATATTGAAATTTCTTAGGTAGCTTTATTCAGTTTTTTCAAGTTCTTTTTATTTATATAGTATTCGAAATGATATGTTTGTTGTATTGAAAGTTTATTATTATTATTTTTAATCTTTTGTTTCTTTATATTTTTTTCGAAAGTAAAATTCTGTATTATATATGCTGTATTAAGTTGTGTTACGTTGTATATCTTTTAGTCTCTTAAAAAATTATTGTATAGCTTTTCATATGCTTACTCTTTTTCTACTTTTATAACTCTTGTTATTAACTGATGTAATAATATTTACAAAATTAGATTGATATATGATTTAAAAAGGTCTTTATTTTCTTGAAGGGATAAGTATTATAGTTTATATAGAAAATAAAGAGATAAATATATAGCTTATACAAAACAAAAAAGTTTAAACCTCTGATTGTTTTGATTTATAAAATATTAATTTTTATTGATTTTTTTATCTAAATCTCTCCCAAATAGTGTGTCACTTTTGACTTAATAGATTGACAGACTTATTATCTTTCTATGAGCATTTTGTTACTAATTGATTTCAGCAAATTAATATATTTTTGCAAGAAGCCAAATATTTAGACTATTTTGATTTTTAAAATAATAGCAAATTTTTTATACATTAGTTAGATATTAAATTTATTTTACTATCTATCCGCGGCAATGCGCGGGCTACTACACTAGTATTTATTATTAGAGAGACAATCATTTTACCTACAGGCAGGGCATCCGCATATGTATATATATCACATATAATTTGAGACCCTTTTTTATGTCATATTTTAATCCTATGACATGTTGAATTATAACTCTGTCCGAAAACTTGGACCATTGAATTGAATTTATTGATAAAAAAGTCAATGAACTCACGAGATATGGATGTACTGATAAACTAACTGTAAGTAATAATTTTTACTCTTAAGACAAGAATTAAAATAAAACATTATTAAAATAAAATATTACTGAAAGTTCTGGATCCGGAATGTGACATGCAGGAGGCCCTAGGGCAAAATGTAGGACAAAACGAAACTTGACTCAAAAGCTCACGGACAAATAATGCAATTTATTATCCTAATTAATGATTTCCAATAAAAAGTACCTAATCTGAACATGCGACTACATTGAACCCTCAGTTACATATATAAACAAAAATGACAAGAGTGTCAATTACCAAACTAAGCTTAATTAATGTAGTGTTGCAAAAATAAAAAATTGATCATAAAATACAAAAAAAAGAAAGCCTATGTTTTACTGACTGTCTGGTATTCATCTATCTATTTTCACTCCCAAACAAAACAACAACTCGAGAAAAATTTAAAACTAATTGTGCTAAAAAGAGAAGCAAATTTTAAATTAACAATCAAAGCAAAGTAACCACAGGCGGTCCCAACAGAGGCATATTTTTATGCAAAATTTGAAAATCAGGAAAGCAAATTCTTTGGAAAAATCCCGTAAATTAATTTCTGCTGTCTTACAGCTCTACGGCAGGGACAGGAGATGTACAGTAACGGGGACGAGCCATGCACCACCGAACACACCGAACACACAGCATCTTCCAACAGGACCAGAGAGACAATGGGAGCCCCCGCTTTTCGTTTGTTCGTTTATTTTCTTTTTCTTTTTCTTTTTCTTTTTTTTTTTTCTTTTGTGCATCAACCCATTCATTCTCTCTCTCTCTCTCTCTCTGAAGACACTCACATGGGCAGAGGAAGAAACGCCAAAAAATAATCCCCCTGTATACCCCATTCCATTCAACTCCAAAGGGACAAAAATCCATATTCCCCAAATTTCGAACCCAATCTCCTCTCCTCACTTCTAACTTTCCTACCTATCCCCTCCCTCCCCCTTCCTCTCCAACAACCTCTTCAAAAATCTGCATCCAAATAAAAAATAAAAAAAGAAAGAAAAAAAAAACCGTTACATATTTACATGGAGAAATAGAAAATAGCAAATTAAAATTTCATGCAACAGCCTCCAAATTATTCCCGTTGTAAGGTGCGATGGGAATTAATAATATTTCTCATCATCAAGTAAAAGCTGTTTTGTTGGAAGCAAACAATGACCAGCCGTCGATTATTCAAAAACATCCGTCATTTTGTCAGCTAGAAAGTGCAGCGGCATTACCACCAAATTTAATAAAAAAAAAAAGCTGAGGGGGTCTACTTCAAATTAAACGTCTCAAAAGTAAGTTAAAGGGGAGGGGATGGGTGGGTGGGTCTTCAAACGCGTATATTATTAATAGTTTATCTTATCTCCTTGTTAGACAGTAGTAGCAGCAGAAGAAGGTAAGGTAAGGTAAGGTAAGGTAAGGTAAGTAGTAACCGCCGCACTCACTCACTCACTCACTCACTCACCATCTTTCTTCTTGAGAAGGCTTCTGGCGAAGAGCAAGCAGATGACGAGAAATCCGAGCCCCGCCGCTCCTCCCACCACTATCGCCACCGTCTTCGTCGTTTGCTGCCCTATAAAAATGATCACCAAAGTACATACCGCTCACATTAATTACTACTACTGCTAGCGAGCTAGCTAGTGTCGTAATTTTTATTTTTAAAAAAAAATAAATAAAAATAAATAGGCCAAGAGTACTGATCAGTTAATTAATTAATTAATTTAGTTAAAATTAAGCACGATAGAGATTCCTTGCAGCAGCCGCACCTCCTCCTCCTCCTCCTCCTCCTCCTCCTCCTCCGGGGGAAGCACCGCCGCGGGGGACGCCGTTGGGGTAGTAGCTGTAGCTGATGTAGCACTTGTCGAGGTAGACCTGGCCGGAGGGGGCGCCGCCGCACTCGACCTCGGACTTCTGCACGGCCTGCGCCACGCACTCCCCGCAGTCCCCCGCCGACAGCTCCCCTTCGCACTGCGCCATCGCGTACACCCCCTCGTAGCTCGTCGCGTAGAACCCATTCCCGCCGCTGAGCCCGCTCTGCAGCTGCGCGAACGCGGTGTCGCGGCGCACCTCGAAGCCCGATCCGCCGCCGCCGCCGGAGCCGCAGGTCTTGAAGAGCATCTGCGTGCCCGAAACCTGCGGGAAGCCGGACACCTCGTAGAGGGCCAGGCACCCCGTCAGCTGGATCCGCGCCGCCACGGCCGAGCCGCAGAGCGACGACCACATGGGGATCGCGCGGCCCACGCACGACGAGCACTCGCCCGGGCTCAGGTCGCCGCGGCACTGGAAGACCCCGAACACGCCGCCCCCGCCGGAGGAGGAGGTGGCCTTGTAGAACTTGGCGGAGGCCGACTGCGCGATGAGGGCGGAGGCGACCGCGGCCACCGACTGCTGGGAGCCGCCGCCGCCGCCGCCGCCGAGGGTCTGGTTGGCGCAGCCCTTGTAGACGAGGGCGTAGATGTCGGCGCCGGAGACGGGCCAGAGGAGAGAGAGGACGGTCGGTACGAGGACGAGCAGGAAAATAAGGGGCGGGGCTGAGAATGAGAATGAGAATGAGAATGAGAATGACGATGATGATGGTCGGGGAGGAGGAGACGACGGGTGGGCTTCGGAAACGCCCATCTAGGGTTTCTACTCTCTCTCCCCCCTCTTCGCTCTCTTTCTCTTTTGCTCTCTCTCTCTCTCTCTCTCTCTCTCTCTAGTCTTTTCGCCCCCCTCTCTCTCTCTCTCTCTCTCTCTCTCTCTCTTAGTTACTTTCTTTTTTCTGTAATTCTTAAAAAAAGAAAATAAAAGATAACCCTAGTTCAGTGTTACGGGGTTGGGGGCAGCTGAGGGAGTAAAGAGGGGGCCATACGGAGGACTTGCTTTTTCTCTCTCTGGTCATCTCTGGTCATGCTATGCGCGCCTTATAATGCAACTCAAATTATTTTCAGAGCTGCACAACTTATTGTTTGGTCCTCAGGCGTGCTATTTTGTTCTTAAATTTTAATTTGTTATAATTTTTAGTTTAAATTATTAATATAAAAATATTATAGTAATATTTTAATTAATAATATAATAATAGTTAAAAATTAAATTTTTACATCTACGGTTTGTCGATATTTAGTCAATTAAGTAGAAATATACTATTTGATTGTAACCGTTCTAAAAGTTAGAGCTAAAAATTATAATAAATTAAAATTTGATAACTAAAATGTCACAGGCATTATACTTTCAGGACCAAACGTGCAACTTAGCCTATTTTTAATGATTTAGCTTCGCATGTATTGCAATTTCTGTTCTATTTCTTTATTTTTTATTATTTTTTTTTCTCAAATTTTGATTATAATAATTTAATTTGGCCATTTTACAAAAAAAATTATTAGTTTTACGTTTAGAAGAAATTTTTTTTTACAAATTCTGACCAAAAATTTTGAAACCTGATCAAAATACTATTATGCCTTAAATTCAAAACTTTAATTATGACATCTTTTCTCTCCTGCTTCACACCTCGAAATGCCCCATCTCTCATTCTTCCCCTCTCTCCTTGCTAGGGGTGGAAACGAGCCGAGCTCGAGCGAGCTTATGCCAGCTCAAATTCGGCTTGAAATTAATTTCAAGCCTAAATCTAGGCTCAAGCTCGGCTTGAAATTAATTCGAGCCGAGCTCGAGCGAGCCTAATTTCGAGTCGAGCCGAGCTCGAGCTCTAAACGAGCCGATTGAAATTCTCGACAT
>NC_033623.1:5913680-5914566 GCF_001540865.1 Ananas comosus | reverse complement strand
TTTCGAGCTTTTCGAGCCTAATTCGAACGAGCCGAGTAATACTCAAGCTCGGCTTGAAATGAATTTCGAGCCTTTTATTTTGTTCAAACTCGGCTCATTTAATTTCGAGTCGAGCTCGAGCGAGCCGAATATCGAGCCGAACACGAGTCGAACGCGAGCCGGCTCGCTCGTTTGCCAGCCCTACTCCTTGCGGGCCATGGCTCCACTGCCGGCAGTGGCCTCTCAACGCACATCCTACCTATACTGCCTCCACACTTTCTTTATACAAACCATTGAATCAACCGACGAAAGTCCGAAAGAACACCTCATAAGCAAGAGGAAGACGGCGACCTAGACTTGCTAGTTGTCATGGATGCTCGACACTTCGTTGGAGACGGGCAAAAGCGGGAGAGGAGGTAGGCGACGATTGTTGATTGAGAATGCTTACGAAGCATGTTCGTGGTCAACATGGCCGACAACGACCATAGTTAGTTAATTCGGATTTAGCAAACATTCGGTACGAGTATAATTGAGATAAAATTCGTCTTTTAAATTTTAAATTGGTTGAAACATACAGCTAAAAAACAGATTCGGTAATTATTTGGATACGTGATTTATACGGATATTATACGTTCACCAATTAAAAGTTTGGAATAAAAAATTCGGCTATATAATAAATATATAATAATTAATATACTATATATATTATTATTATTGTAATTTTTATATATAGATTAAATATATTTAAAATTATAATAAACATATATTAATAATATATAAGAGTTATATATTTAGAAATATTAATAAATAATTACAAATTTATAAATAAAATATTATATAATAATATTTCTATATAAAAATAAAATACTATATATAATAAATAAATATATATTTATAAATAAAATTA
>NC_033623.1:5852826-5912133 GCF_001540865.1 Ananas comosus | reverse complement strand
CGCATCTCTTTGCTTGCGGAGCACGCAACAACTTCAATCACTTTCTCACTTTCTCACACTTTCTCCACACTTCTCCCTCTTTTCTCCACGACCCAGACCACTAGCCGTGGCCCTCTTGGTCCCGGCGCCGGCTAGGGCGGCGGAGGAGGAGGAGGACGACAACACAGACGAGTTCAGCAATGAGAGCGGCGACGACGCGACCCGCGGCCACCAGTCCGCAACCGCGAGCGCCGAATTTTTGGGCGAATCGTTCGCGAATCGCGAATAATTCGCGAATAATTATTTTTGATGAAAATAATGCGTATTTTTTTGAATTTTTCAAAAAATACGAAAACGGCCGTTTAATTTGTATCTTCAAAAATTTGTAAATAATTCACGAATTAACTAACTAGGACAACGACGACGTGGTGGCATCTACCAGCTTGTGCAACAGGTGGATCTTAAGACGTTATGGGTGTACGTGGACCACACCACACTAGTAGAGCGAGGGACAACGATGATGCGCGCCAAGCGCGAGAGGATGGACAAGGGGAAGGAAAGGAAGCGCGCACGAGAGTACTTGGGGTGGCCAGTCCAGCCAAGTGGCCACCCAAGCAACATAGGTCCCAATTGGGGGTGTGGAATGCTTCTGCCGCATCTCAGGAGTAGGGTACACATGCTTGTGTCATCTACTGCAAGGTTCATAATGCAACGGAGTGCCCACAATGCCACAACCATTGCTTTAGATGTGGACAGCCTGGACACCTTCGTGCAAACTGCCCCCTACAGTCCAACACAATATCCTCGGTGGCATCTACTCCAGCTACCCCGCATCAGAACTGGGGTAATGCGGCATCCTCAACATCTGGGCGTCCCTCGGCATCCAGCTAGGAGGAATGGTCATGCCAGGCCACCGGCAGAAACATCTATACCATGACACGCTAGGAGGGTGACCAATCGGCCGACATTGTCACAGGTATAACCTCCATTTATGGCATTCAAGCTAGAACACTTTTCGATACTGGTGCATCTCTCTTTTTCATTACACATTCTTTTGTATGAGATCATGGTATTGTGATGAGACTGTTGGGCACCATTCTTCGGGTATAGGTATCTACAGATACTTTATTGGTAAAGTACTTTCAGTCGTGCCTAGTAATTGGACGAGCGCATGTTTCTAGTAGATTTGGCACTAATGCAACTCAAGGAGTTCGATGTAGTGCTTCGAATGGACTATCTCACTAAGCACCATGCCATTACTGACTGGGAATAGCGGATAGTGATCTTCAGCACACCGGGTGAGGCATGCTACGGCTATACTGCATTTAACAGCACCTTCTTCGCCATGACTATTTCTACTTCCAGGGCTAGGCAGATGATGATAGACAAGTGCGTAACTTACTTGACTTCGGTAGACTACGCCCACTGCATGATATCAGCATTAGTAGAGATTTCGGTGGCTCAGGAGTTTCCCAACGTCTTTTCTGATGAGCTATCCGGGATGCCTTCGGATCGGGAGATCAAGCTCATCGTGGATTTGGTCCCCAGCACGACACCAATGTCCAAGACACCCTACCCGCATGACGTTCGCTAACCTCAAGAAGCTCAAGGCTCAGTTGTAGTACACCGGATTTTCAATATAAAAGCAAGTGTAAATAAAAATAGTGTGAAATACTATTTTTATTAGATTTTAAAAAGTAAAAGATAATTTAGAAATAATTTATGGTGAAATTGAAACGAACATAAGATATTTAGAATTTTCTGTAAGAAACGAAACTTATCTTTCAGCTGAAAATTCGCAGTGTTAAAATATTATGAAAAATTATCTTTTACTCAAAACTATTTTTCTGAGACCAAATTTAAAAGTAAAAGATAATTTAGAAATAATTTATGGTGAAATTGAAACGAACATAAGATATTTAGAATTTTCTGTAAGAAACGAAACTTATCTTTCAGCTGAAAATTCGCAGTGTTAAAATATTATGAAAAATTAAAAATTTGTCAAAACTATTTTTCTGAGACCAAATTTAAAAGTTCCATGTTATTCAGATACACAAACAGTGAAAGCTGAGCCTACCAGCAATCTATTAAGGATTTTAGTAAGTAGACCTTTTGGTAAACTAAAATAATTCAACATTAAAAAGTTAACATAAATTACTTTTGATTGACTTTAATCGAGCCTGACAGTCAAATTTGAGCATAAATGGATATTCAGAAAGGCTTCAATTAGGTGTATCAGATCAAAACTGAACTGAAACTGTAATTTTTAATAGGTACAAGAGTTTCTTGCGATTTGACCGAACCAATCCATTTTTTCTTGCACCAGCCGAACAACCTCGCATCGTCTCACTCTTTTCCACACAAGAGAAAAGTTTCTTTCCTCTCAAACCCTTCTTTTCCCTCACTTTCTAACATTACTCTCTCCCTCTTTCTTGTAATCTCTCTATCAAAGAGGAGAAATTGGAGGAGATTAAGCTTCGAAGATGTTTTGAAGAAGAAGACCAAGCTCTGGTGCAAGTGAAGCTTGAGGAGCTTGCAACTAAGGTGTGTTCTTTGTGGATTTTAACTTAGGTTTGTTGTTAAATTCTTTGAAATTAGAGTTTCAAGAGATCCTATATGATTCTAAACTAGTTTAATCAAATGATTCACCATGAATTTGCGGTGTTCTTGAGGATCTAGAAACCTAGGGTTGAAATTGAGATTTTTGTCCCTATGAAGTTTTGAGCCAAATTGACACTCTAATACTCTAATTAAAGGTTAAAAGAACATGCCCAACAATTTTAATTTGGAAGTGTAGCGGCATTAGTAATCAATTGGAGGAAACGAGCCGATTCATGAAGATTCGGGTTTGTTAGGCTTTAAGCATGGCGAATTGTCGTTGGGAGCCCAATTGTAAGTGTCGAAGAGTAATTAGGAGCATAATGAGGTGAGTTGTGCTTCACTAAAGTGATTTGATCAGTTTTCATGTCTAAGGTGTAATTTACTTTAAGTTGATGCATGACAAATAAATAACATAATAGGTAGTTTAGATAAATTCCTACCATAGAACAAGTATATATCTAGATGTGGTTAACTAGGGTTATGACATTTTCTAAGGGTGATAAAGAATTGGTAAATGGTAGTTTAACTTGCAAACAAACATGCATGAGATATATGCTAAGTAGAATAATTAATTACCACTAGACAAGAATAATTGGCATGTGAAAACATATAGATATGTATTTATGTATGCTTAGACATGGACAATGAGAGAGATTGACATTCTCTAGGGATATTAAAAAACTCAACATGTGATCAAATAAGGACTAAATGTCAAACAAATCATGAATCCTAGGTATGAATCCTAAATATGGACAATTAGAATAGGAAAGAATATCTAAAATACGGAATTCCAACCAATGACCTAGAGGTCGAATGCATTGTCATATATGTCATACCCAATTTCTCAACTTGTTTACAAGCACATTACTCTTAATGTTCCAACATATCTTAAACATGCAACATGTCATATCTCAACTATATGAAGCGTTACATATGTATAGCAACTCAACCATAACATGCATGAAGGCAATTTATTTTGCTTTAAGCAAATGAATTGCACATTGTAGAACCCAACGCATGTATCTTTACATGCATGCATTTTACCATAGCCTCTGATATAAGAATGAAACTCATCATACGTGGGGTAGCCAAAACCATATGTTCAAAAATTCAAAGTTATCATGAATTGCATGCTAAAGCATCAATTAAGTCCTATAAGCATAATAGGAGATATAAAGAGAGTTCACCAATTTCAGTGAGGTCAAATCCACCGGAAAGCTGTAGAAAGTCCGATCGTTTCTCAAATGAAGTTGTCCCCCTAGACTTCTTGTACACTAAGAAAAAATTCTAAGGGATTACAAGCTTCAAAAAAGCTCATCATAAAATTCATCAAAAATTAAGAAGAAAATAGGTAAAAAATATCTTAGATCAAGAAAAACTTGTCCAATCTCCAAATTAAAGCAATGGGACTTCAATTCCAACCTATAAGTGTGTTCTATACTCATCAATTTCAATTCAAAACTCATAATCGAAAAGCACCAAAATAAACCTTAGTTTTTTCAAACAAGGTTTTCTATCAAAATCTTCATGAATCTCCTAAATAGAAGATGAAGGAAAGTTACTAACTACAAAGCTCCAATCCCACCTTAGAAAAGCTAGGGTTGAAGCTTGGGCCTCAAACCACTCTCTTCTTTAAGGTCGAGCACCACTCCAAATCTTAGGTGCATGCAACTATAGAGGAGATGAAGAGAAAAAGAAGAATATAAGGATTAGAGGAATCTAGGAAGAGATGAAATCCAAAAGAAAGGAAAGAAAACTCATCTTTATCTTTCTCTTTTACTCTCCAAATGAGAGGAATAGAGGGAGGTGAAGTGGGCTTAAAACCCACTTGCACAATATCCACATTGGCCCTTCTAAAAGAGAGAAATAGTATCTCCTATGAAGCAGTCCCAGACTATGCAGGGTCCAGACCCTGCAGTAAGGTCCGGACGGGACCACGTAAGTCCAAACCTGTGTTTTGTGTAGAATGGGTCCAAATTCTCCCCTCAGGGTTCGAACCGTAGCTAGAAATCTAAATTTCATGCACACGGTCTGGATCCTCTCCCAAGGTTTAGACTTTGATACTTTGATATAGTATAGAGAGTATCAAGGTCCAGATCCAAAAGCCAAGTTTCGGACCCCAAGGCTAGAAAAGCTCAGGTATGGTTTATCTCGAAAATTTTGTTTTTGCACTAATTCGCTCAAAAACGTTCTAATACCTTTTCTACCTTACCAAAGTCTCTCCAACGATACCGAGTGTTGGTTCTCCTACTAGAACCTTACAATTTGCTGAAGTTCAGTCTACTACACTTAATACTTTTAAAAAATCTAGTAGCTTAATTATATATATATATATAGAACTTGGCTGGAATACTATCAATAGCACCAAGCTATTGGTGCTATTAGTTTTTTAGCCCTTGGATTGAGAAATGTGTGGTTAGGATGATGTAGACCCCCTAGGGTTGCGTGGGTGGTTGATTGGATAGTATAATCTAAAGAATAAAAATAATTAAAGGGTTAAATCTAACGGTGAAAAACTCGATAGTACCAAACCCTTGGTGCTATCGATAGTATCCCAGCCGGACTCTCTCTCTCTATATATATATATAGAGAGAGAGAGAGAGTTGAGCTAGGATACTTTTAGAAGCACCACCCACTTGGTGCTTCTAAGTTTCTAACCCTTGTTCCAACTCTACTACCACCATCCACCACCATCTACCACACCCTACCACCATCATCTCAACCTCAAACTCTCACCATCCAGACTTAAAAACTCTAAGCACACCCCACTTTGGTACTTCTAAAGTATTCTAGCTCCACTCTATATAATATATAATATATATATATATATAATATATATAGAGTCGATCTATACTTCGATGTACCAAGCCCTTGATACTATTGATTTTCTCTACCGTTAGATTTACCGTGCTTTGATATTCCCTACTCGTTAATTAACTATGAAACAACCACCACTCAACCTAGGACCACATTATCCTAAACCGCACATATATATCTTCCAACGCCGAAAGTCAATATAACAAGGCTTGGACATTGATAGTATAGTAGCATAATTCTATATATAGTAATATAATATATATATTATAATAAGATATATATATATAGTTGGGGCTACTATCACTCTTATAATATAGGACCCCTTGTCACTCATAATTTAACTGTTGATTGATGGATGCGTGATTGGAATGACTGTAGGTCGCTCAAGTCTAAAATGATAGTGGTCTTAGGGTTGAGTGGTATTGGTTTAATAGTATGATCTAAGGGGTGCAAATGATCAGACTGACATAACTAAGAGCAAAACTATTAATAAAGAGATCAATACTTATAAAGAATAACGAACATATATATATTTATGTAATATTACTATATATATATATATATAATATTATAATAATATCTCGGCTATGTGCTTATCAAAGCACCAAGCACTTTTTGCATTGTAAATTTTTACCGTTAATCTACGTTTTGATCATTTAATATCCGTTAGATTAGACTATCAACTAACCACCTCACTCACCCTAGAAGGACCCAATCATCATAACGCACACATTCTCTTAATCAGGGCCGAAAACTTACAAGCACCAATGATTTGTACTTTTAAAAGCAATAGTAGCTCAATCTATATATATATATTAAATATATATATATATATATCTATATATACAGAGTTCCGCTATGGCTTGTAAAAGTACCAAGCACATTGGTGGCTTGTAAATTTTTTCATTGATCTGCTTTTATCATTTTTACCCGTTAGAATATACCTATTCAACGCAACCACGCACTCCAACCCTAGCGTGCCCACATCATCCATACCGCAATCTTAATCCAAGTGCCGAAAACTTACAAGCACCAATATGTTACTTTTAAAATATAGGAGCTCATTATAGATATATAATATAATTTATATATATATAAAAGTATAATCAAATGCATTAATAGTCTAAACAGGCCCCTTGTCACTCATTTACTTCGATGTTGAACCTCTATAGACATCCGGCATCAATTGATATAGATTTTATATCACATTTACTCTAGATCAACCTCAAACTCTCACCATCCAGACTTAAAAACTCTAAGCACACCCCACTTTGGTACTTCTAAAGTATTCTAGCTCCACTCTATATAATATATAATATATATATATATATAATATATATAGAGTCGATCTATACTTCGATGTACCAAGCCCTTGATACTATTGATTTTCTCTACCGTTAGATTTACCGTGCTTTGATATTCCCTACTCGTTAATTAACTATGAAACAACCACCACTCAACCTAGGACCACATTATCCTAAACCGCACATATATATCTTCCAACGCCGAAAGTCAATATAACAAGGCTTGGACATTGATAGTATAGTAGCATAATTCTATATATAGTAATATAATATATATATTATAATAAGATATATATATATAGTTGGGGCTACTATCACTCTTATAATATAGGACCCCTTGTCACTCATAATTTAACTGTTGATTGATGGATGCGTGATTGGAATGACTGTAGGTCGCTCAAGTCTAAAATGATAGTGGTCTTAGGGTTGAGTGGTATTGGTTTAATAGTATGATCTAAGGGGTGCAAATGATCAGACTGACATAACTAAGAGCAAAACTATTAATAAAGAGATCAATACTTATAAAGAATAACGAACATATATATATTTATGTAATATTACTATATATATATATATATAATATTATAATAATATCTCGGCTATGTGCTTATCAAAGCACCAAGCACTTTTTGCATTGTAAATTTTTACCGTTAATCTACGTTTTGATCATTTAATATCCGTTAGATTAGACTATCAACTAACCACCTCACTCACCCTAGAAGGACCCAATCATCATAACGCACACATTCTCTTAATCAGGGCCGAAAACTTACAAGCACCAATGATTTGTACTTTTAAAAGCAATAGTAGCTCAATCTATATATATATATTAAATATATATATATATATATCTATATATACAGAGTTCCGCTATGGCTTGCTAAAAGTACCAAGCACATTGGTGGCTGTAAATTTTTTACATTGATCTCGCTTTATCATTTTTAACCCCGTGTAGAATATACTACTTGCAACCAACCACGCACTCCAACCCTAGGGTGCCCCATCATGCCACTACCGCACATCCTTTAAATCCAAGTGCCGAAAACTTACAAGCTACCAATGACTTGTACTTTTAAAATATAGAGCTCAATGATATATAATATATTTATATATATATAAATAGTATAATCAAATGCATTAATTAGTCAAACAGGCCCCTTGTCACTTCATTGTATCTTCGATGTTGAAGCCTCCTAATATGACATGCGGCATCATTGATATATCGATTTTATATCACATTTATCTAGGAATAATTTCAAATCTTTCAATATCCAAATTAACCTAATGATCAAAGGGTTTCAAAATTTACAATTTTAATAGTCAATATGAGGCATTTTCTGGTTCAAATAGCATAAAAATATCCCAGTCAATTGAATTTTGGTTAGAAAATTTTAAACTATGTAAAAACAAGATCTATACTCTTGATTTTGATTACAAAATTCTTATCATAACTTTTTAAAGAATATTCATTTTTTGTCGTTCATTCTTGTGTTCACTTGATGGACAAGAGAACAATATCAGAAAAGCATTAAATTTGATTTCTACATGCTTCAAGTAGTATAGATCATGTTCAACAGTGTCGATCATCGATTTGAAGGCTTCATTATTGAAAATAAATATGTGGCAATGGAACACATTAGCTACTAATACATCCAGCTTAGGTCTCACTCTCTCTCTCTCTCTCTCTCTCTCTCTCTTTATATAGAGAAAGAGAGAGTAGGACTAGAATACTATTGGTAGTAAATGGCTCAATTTACTACCGTTTTATTTTCGATGATAGAGTTTTCAAACCAATGATCGACACCGTTGAATATGATCTAGACCTTTTAAACTATTTAGAAATTAAATTTTATACTTTTTTCGATATTGTTCCCTTGTTCATCAAGTGGACATAAATGATTGGCAGATAATGAATATCCTTCAAAATATTATGACACAATTTTTGCATTCAAGATCTAGTGTTTAAATCTAATGTTTAATAGTTTAACACTAATTTGGACTCCTCTATACCATTAAACAATCAAACGCACCTTGTCGGCCATTAGAATTACGAATTTCGTGACCCTTTGATCGTTTGATTAGCGATGTCAAAAAGCAATTTCAACAATGCCAGTTGTCGATTTGAAAACTCTATCATCGAAAATAAATTGGTAGTATATTGAACCGTTTACTATTGATATTATTCCAATCCTATATATATATATATATATATATAGAGAGAGAGAGAGAGAGAGAGTTGAACTAGAATACTATCGAGATAGCAAACGGGCTCCATTGCCACCCATTTGTTTTCGATGATGGAACCTCCAAATCGACGATCGGCATCGTTGAATATGATCTATACCACTTGAAGTGTTTAGAAATCAAATTTCATATATTTTCGATATTGTTCTCTTATCCATCGAGTGGACACAAAAATGAACGGCTGAAAATGAATATTCTTTAAAAAATGATGATAGGAGTCTTGTAATCAAGATCAAGAGTATAGATCTTGTTTTAAATAGTTTAAAGAATTTTCTAACAAAAATTCAATTGATTTGGATATCTTTACGCCGTTAAATAAGAAAACGTCTCATATCGACCATTAAAATTACAAATTTTGAAACCCTTTGATCATTAGGCAAATGATGTCAAAAAAATTTGAAATTTGATTTCTAAACACTTCAAGTGTAGCACACCGGACCTGTGCAAATTGCAAGGTTCGAGTGATTGGACGTGTTTCGAGCTTTTCCACACTTGGTGGAGAGTCGTAGGATGTTTTCCGACCTAAAAGGTTCGAAAACCGGATTTCTGGACGAGTCCTGAGAGTTTTTACTCTCGGGGACCGGTCCCTATTAGGAGAGACCGGTCCCCTCAGAACAGTGCCGCGGCAAGGTTTGAGACAACCGGTCCCTCGCTAGGAGAGACCAGTTCCCGAGCGCGTATTTTGCGTGGAGGGTCCGAGAGACCGGTCCTGTGCGGGGAGAGACCGGTTCCCGAACGTCGGAATTTCGGAGCAGGTCGAGAGACCGGTCCCATGTCGGGAAGACCGGTCCCTCAGTCCGAAAACTGCCCAGTCCGGGCTTTGTACATGGTGCAAAGTTGAGGGACTTAGTTGGATTTTGTTACACTAGAGGGCCTATGTGGCCACTTCTCCTTCTCTTCTCCCTCATTCCACCATCCCACTTGCTCCTAGAGAGAGAAGAAGAAGAAGGAGGAGAAGAAGAAGAAGAAAAGAGCTTGTTGGAGGCTTGGATCTTCACCCACACCCTCTCTTCTTCCTTTTGGTGGCTTGGATCTTGAATTTGGAGTTTGAGAGGAGGGAGATCTCCACACTTGGAGGACTTTGGATCTTGTTTGAGGCTTCTAAAAGGTTAGTAGCTCATTCTCTCTCTCTAAATTGGAGTTTTGTTACTTTGTGGTAGATGAAACCCTAGGATGGAATTTTAGGGTTGATTTTAGGGCTTTTTGATCTAGGGCTTTTGAGGCTCAATTACTTGATTTAGAATCTTCCTTTAGGTCGGATTGGAAGGGATCTAGCTCTCTTTTGGAGTTTAAGAGAGATTTTCTACTCCCTATGTGAGTTTTGCCCATTTGCTTGTGGTGGTTAATATTTGAGCCTAGAGTTGCTCGTAACGTTTGTTTATCTCTTCGCTCCTTACTTCTAGGGTGCTTAGAGACTGGTGGACAACTCCGTTCGGCAAAACGAAGGCTTCCGAGACGGTTTGGTGGGTTTGACCTAGCCTGGCATATGAGAAATTCTCATATCCCACGTTTTATACTTCATAGAGTAAAATTCATGCATTTCTATGATAAATGTATTTATTGTGAATTTTAGGATGCTTAACATGGCTATATTATGTGTAAGAAATTTCGGACCCCTATACAGTAGAGAGCTACCATGTGGGACTTGTACATGATTGGCATCCTATTGAGACTTGGAATCATAATTCCTATGGTGAAAATGAATATCACTTTCATGCATTTAAAGCTATTCCTACTCGAGACTTAAAGGATCTTAATAAGCCTTGAAGGGACTCGAAAACTTGTGCTACTTGTGAATAATTGAGCTAATGTCATAAAGAGGCATTGAGCTTGGGTTAAATAAGAACCTAGTACTAATGTCATGAATAGAGCATAGACTATGAAATGCGTTAACTTATAACAAGCTTAAGTGTTATAAAGAGGCACTAAGCATAGTGGGTGTTGGAACATCACTTTGAGACATTGAACCAGAGCTTCGAGGTGCTAGTGACTTGTACCATGTTAGAGACATGATGATTGGGTATTTGAGACATTGACTACTCTTGCTTGCCATTTGTGCTCATTCGCACATGCTTGTGAGGGTCGCTCCCTACAAGCCGGCACTCCAGAGTTGGCCTACGCGACTTATGTTCGCTCGTGCGGTATTGAGAAACCTACGCGGTCGGGAGGGATAGACTCATTCCTAGAGTAGGAATGCTGGAGCTACCACCGACACTTAGGTGGCACAAGCTGGACAACACTATATAGGTCCTAGAACATGTTGGAAACAATGACATTGAATCGGGAAATGACTATCACTACTAGATAGGCTTAATAGTTTGATTACCATGACATGCTCATAGCATAGTGTTGGGACTTGTGGTATATATGATAGTCTTATTTGTTGCATCATAGCATATTTTGCTGCCATGATAGAGCATACTTATCATACATTGATATATATATAGTGGATCATGATACCTACTTGCGCGTTATGTTGGGACATATTAGTCATGCCTGGACATACTTCATTTTGATAAAATAGATGTACAACACATTTGACATCATATTTATTTGCGACATAGTAGTTTAGCATTTTAATCATGCTTTCATAAATGCAATCCATTTATTATTATTGTTGCTTTTTGGACTTACCCTTTTCTTTTGGGGCCTAGTGGTGCATTGAGCTGAGGTCAGTAATTGCCCACTGGAAACTATAAATTATAGTTCTCACGCCCTCTTTTCCTTGATGTTATTTCAGAGCCTTCGGCACCGGCGGAGGCACGGGATCGCGGCAAGGGAGTCGCGTAGCTAGTTAGCTGGGAGCTACTTGTGAGCTTAAGTGGTTTACTCTTTCTGTTTGTTTTTGAGAGAGAGAAAGAGAGATTTTGAGTACCATGTATGGAGAGACCACCTACATACTCTTTATATTTAGTTTTTGTATTTGGGTTTCCCTTTGTACTACTTTATAACTTTATTAGTGGATTTCAGTTTTATACTTACCCCTCTGTGTAGAACTTAGTTATTTACCTTGCTCTGATATCGTTAGATACTTTTGTTTTCTTACTTTACTTCCGCTGTTATTGTAGACGCCTTATATGTGTAGACATATGGTGGTTCTGGATACGCCACCGGGAAGGCCTCTGCCGGTCCCAGGGCGTGACATCAAGTGGTATAGATCATGTTCAACGGTTCCGATCGTCGATTTGGAGGCTCCATCATCGAAAATAAATGGGTAGCAACGGAGCCCGTTTGCTATCGATAGTATTCTAGCTCAACTCTATATATATATATATATATATATATATATATATATATAGAGCTAGGCTCCTATGCTTTCGAAAGTACGAAGGCTTCCGTACTTGTAGGTTGTTTCCAATGATGGGACGTCCGATTCGGCAATCGGTTCCGTTAAACATGATCTATGCTATTAGAACTATTTAGAAACCAAATTTCATAATTTTTTGATTTCGTTTGCCTAGTGAACGAGTAGCCTCAAAATAAACGGCTGAAAATAAAAATCTCATAAAAAATAGTGATAAATGACTCAAATTTCAAATCGGAAGTATTGTTCTTGCTCTTGATGTTAAGTAGAATTTTCTATTAAAGTTTCATATAATTTGGATACTTCTACACCGTTGAACTTAAAAACGTATCACATCGGCCGTTAAAATAGTCATTTTTGAGACCCTGTGATCGCTTGGTAAATGATGTCGAAAAATTATAAAATTTGGTTTCTAGATAGTTCCAATAGCATAAATTATACCTAACGGAGCCAATCGTCGAATTGGATGTCCTATCAACGAAAACAACTTACAAGTACGGAGGCCTCCGTACTTTCGAAAGCACGGGAGACGTACTCATATATATATATATATATATATATATATAGAGAGAGAGAGAGAGAGCTGGGCTCCTATGCTTTCGAAAGTACGGGAGGCCCCGTGGTTGTAAGTTGTTTTCGATGATGGAACATCCGATTCGGCGATCGGTTCCGTTAAACTTGATCTACGCTATTGGAACTATCCAGAAACCAAATTTCATAATTTTTTGATTTCGTTTGTCTAGTGAATGAGTAGCCTCAAAATGAACGGCTGAAAATGAAAATCTCATAAAAAACAGTGATAAATGATTCAAATTTTAAATCAGAAGTATTGATCTTGCTACTGATGTTAAGTAGAATTTTCTATTAAATTTTCATGTAATTTGGATACTTCTACACCGTTGAACTTAAAAATGTGCCACATCGACCGTTAAATAGTCATTTTTTAGACCTTTTGATCGCTTAGTAAATAATGTCAAAAAAATCTAAAATTTGGTTTCTAGATAGTTCCAATAGGGTAGATCATACCTAACGGAGCCGATCGTCGAATCGAACGTCCTATCATCGAAAACAACTTACAAGCACGGGGCCTCCCATACTTTCGAAAGTACGGGAGACGGACTCTATATATATATATATATATATATATGTTTCACAATCAATAATATGCATTAAAACCTAAGACATATTCAGGTTTTCGAAAAAATTCACCAAGAAAAAGAACGAAAACTAGAAAAATAACTTATAGAACTAATCTACAACCATAGATGTATAATCAAAGAATGCTGTCATATCGTAACATCACAAGCATGATGATCAAAAGGCAAAAACAAATAAATCCAGCTCTAAAATCAGTTGTTAGACGAAAGCAAATGAAGGATATTTACAAACTGGATAGACAACACATCTAGAAATCAGATTGGGTTGCTTGTATGACAAACCTTCTTCAATTGTCCTTACGTTTGATGCTTCTGAATCTTCCACGAATCTCGTCTATTCCCCACAAGGGGCCTACCTGAGTCTTTCCTATATCTACGGGTCAAAATCTGAAAGGAATAAAGAAATTTGATCGAGGAAAGGGAGGAAAGTAGAGGAAATTCTCATATGGGTGGTTTGTTCGTTTTTCAAACGTGGAAAAAAAGAAAATAGGAAAAAATAGTTTTTCATGAAAAATCATTTTCTCAATTTTTCTATCTATCTAGTTCTAAAGAAAATAAGCTTCAATAGAAAACCTTTTTCCATATTTTATAGAAAACTAATGTTTTTGTTTTTCTTAAAAAAATGTAGAAAAACAAAATTGCTAGTTTTTTTGTGAAATATGAAAAAAAAATTCTAAAATTGTTTATTTTCCCTGAAATCAAACAGATGATATATTTTTTTAAAAAATAAGTTCTTCATAAAAAATATTTGAAAATTTTTGTTCACACTTTTCCGATAAACCAAACAGCCGCTTATTTGTCTATATTATTTTGATCGGGAAGAGAGAAATGTAATTTCTATCCCTCTTTCTCAAAATATCAATCCAAATTGGGGAAACTGACATATAACAAACGAAAGGATAAGTTTTTAATTTAAACCTATTTATATTCAATCTTACCCTATTCCCTGAAGAGGGATAAGTTTGAATTCGTTGATCCCAAGCTAAGATCAAATGCAAAACGATTGGTTACAACCGAGTCCAATGTGGATACACCAGGTATACACATGCACTTAAACCCTTGGGTGTGTTGCATTTACAATTACATGAAACCAAATGGCCCCCTACGAACAGTTGAAACGGCTCACAGGGTTCATTTTACAACTTTTCAAATCTAATTTGAAGACAACTGGAATTATCAATGATCTCCCATGGCACCTTAGGAGACCAGAGACTATTCTTAATCAACTGGTTATCTTTGACATTTGAAGAGTGGGCAACGAAAATAAACCATTAATCCATCCCGCCAATCAGGAAGACATTAGGAAGTTACCTTCGTTAGGAAGTAAAATGGAGTTCCACAAAGCAACACTACCCGAAACAGGAACTTATTAGGTTCCGTGCATCCATTGTAACACAATCTTGAGCTACAGGAAATTTGAACGAGATCAATAACCAATCGTATCATGCAATTTACTCTGGGAGCTTTCACAGTACATTTCCCAAGACTACCGAAAAAACAGAAAAACAAAAAC
Organism: Ananas comosus; assembly: GCF_001540865.1. Taxonomy (NCBI): domain Eukaryota; kingdom Viridiplantae; phylum Streptophyta; class Magnoliopsida; order Poales; family Bromeliaceae; genus Ananas; species Ananas comosus. The sequence continues at coordinate 5,897,214 of NC_033623.1, read as the reverse complement.
AGAGGCCATCAAACAAATATGTTGATAACCTCAAAACTTCAAATACGATATCTCTAGAAAAGCCGAACTTCGTCTCAGAATTCAAACAAATTAAGCATGCAATGAATAGTATCTTCATGTCTCAAACGACAGAAGAGTGCATGACTAGAACAGCAGCAGAAAATCAGAACAAAATAGAACGAAATGGTTCTCACAGTTTCCGGCCTAAAGTGAACAGGCAGTTTTTGCTCTAAGCGGTTGCAGCAATTCCAGCCTTCTTAGATACTACCGCCTGACTTCCTGAAACATGTAGAAAAGAAATAATTTGTCTCGTGGAATCAAAATTTAAAAGAAAATTGACATTAAACCCGTCACGCAATACTAGAGTCAATTGTGGTGTCATCATATCATAAACAAAATCACATGATAAAAGGAAAACGGTAAGCCATCTGCCTAATTTTCCCTAATGCTAGCCATTAGACAAGAGTAGGAAAAATTTAGAATGCCATATGTGTGGTGAAATAAAAGTTACCTTCTCTGAAGTTGCTCTTGAACCTACTAGGCACGTGACGAAGATATCTCATCCTACCAGTGCCTGTTGTCTTTCTCCTAATTGCCTTCGCACTCCAATTATCTATTATTAACATGAATTAGTCAAAGAAAGAATGAAAAAACACTTTGATGAAAGAATAAGAAAAGAGTGAACCGACTACCACAATAATGATACAATATCAACCAAAACTCAATGAAACAAATCTCCTATATAATGTCCACACCACGTGGGGAAGCACAAGGCCATGTCAGATAAATCAGGTCATATCAACGGTATTTTAATAATTTCAAGAAGAAAATGATGGCAAAGAAGATATCTAACTGTGGATTTAGTGCTATGTGGATAATTGTGATTGTGCAACCTTCCTACCATGGCATGGGCGTTATAGAGATTAATTTCTCCGCCCAGTGAGGTGCTTTATAAGCACATTGATTTACCCAAGAGACTTACTGCTTAAGAACAAATATGCAGTGTTGTATTTAACTTCCATAATAGGAGTCAGAAGAAAACAGAACATGAAAGTGGAAACTAAAGACAATGACCATGGCCAATATTAGACAACGAAATTCAAAAATCTAAGGAACCAAATTACAACGATTCAGCTTAAATAGCGGCCTGAAATCAGATAAAGCTAGAACAACAAATACTATTTCCTAATAAATGGAGCACCGGGGATTTTGTCGTAAAGTGTAATGTAAAATAACCACTAGTAGGCGATGCAGTTTAATTCATATCAAAGCAAAGAATCTTACTTTAATTGTTCCTATGAACGGATTTCTATGACAGATCTTTTTTTTAATTTCACTATTTCTTAAGTCTTAAGAAACACCATCTTAATGGGCTTTTAGATGATTATTTCAACACATTGAACTATCTTGGTAGTCCTTGTCCAAAAGTCATGCCACATTGGTATTGCATCGAACCTTAAATTTCATTTCTCCAATCTCCAATGATTTTGTCTATACAAATCAAGATTCGAAATGCAAAACAAGAACAATTCTGAAAGTAAGATAGTATCAAAGATTTGGCAAAGGTTGAATAGTTTCAGAGTTTTGATAGCTTAGGCCGTCTTCTGCTAGCATGATAGCAGCCAATCATAGGCAAGTGTTAGCTAGTCTCCACAGAAATTAAGTTAAAGCAGAAGCAGAAGCCATAAAATAAAAGCTTTAGGCAGAAAAGCTCAAAGAAACAAATCAATTGTTTCGGATACAAAATTTCAAGACAAAAACATCCTCAATTGATCAATTTTACTAATGGTAAATTCAACATATAGCAGAGTATTTCAAGCATCATTGCATCGATTCTCCATTCTTATAAGGTAAAAATGTATTGAACTTGCCTAAACTGTAGGTCATTTTAATTCTATTATTCAACCTATCAAAATTTCGATTTTAGTATCCATCCTTTCAATTTATTTTGATTTTAGTCATATAATGGCTCTTTCAATACAAAATTTAAGTTATATGTTTACTTTAATAAATTTACAACTACATGAATAGCATAAAGTATACTCATGAAATTTGTAAAATTAAACGATGCATTCAAATTTTGAAGTTAAAAGAGTCATTAACTAACTCAAATAAAATAAATTGAAAGGTTAGGTAGCAAAATCAAAACTTTTAAAATGTTTGGTTGTAACGTATCGAAACTCGGTAGAGAATATTGGACTTTAACAAAATTGACTAAAGCATCCAAGAGAAAAAGTTGGACGAAATCAAATTAACATTCCAACAATGTTGGAAGGGTTAAAAATAAGTTCCAAAAGGATTAGAAAGGTTTTAGCATCGATCGGCGCGAAATAGAATCGAAAAGATGCAAAAAACATAAGTTTGGAGCTTTTGTACCGGTACAACATTGTACCTGTACCGGTACAACAGTGCAGACCGAGAGAAGCTACTCTCGGGTTTGCCTCTGTGCGATCGTGTAACCGGTAACACCCTGTCCTGTACCGGTACAAACTGGGTCTGGCAGCAAGAATAGGTCTGCTGCAAATTAGAGAAAAGGGAGGGTTTTGTTGCAAATGTTACAACATAATAACACCCCAAACACCCCTCCCCTCTCTCTTTCACAGCCAAACACCTCTCCTCTCTCATTTCTCTCTTTCTCTCTCTAGAAATCTCTCCAAGGAGCTAAAGGGAAGGAGAAGAGAAGGCTTTGGAGGAGATTTTGGAGGATTAGGAGGGTTGGGAACTCACCTACAAGGTGGACTTGGGAGAGCTTAGGGCTAAGGTGAGTTCTTTTGCAAGAATGGTTCTAAGGTTTGGATTTATACCCTAAAACCTTAGATTTTGGTCGTCTTGCAAAGCTAGAAACACTCTTGAGGCATGAACTCCATGAAAATCCATGGTAGCTTCATGTGCTCTCATGATGAACTTCTAGGGTTCATGTGGTATGCCCTAGAAATGGTTGGAAAGGCTTAGAAAATGTTCTAAATGAGTTCCTAGAGGTTCAACAAGCTTTCTTTTGCTTGTTCTAGAGATCAAATTCAAAGATTTGACAAATGGCATTGTTAGGGCACCAAAATTGGGGCTTTTGCCCTAGAGTGGTTTAAAGGCAAATTGACCTTGTAGAAACCTAATTAGGGGTATTTTTAACAAAAATATAAACTCGGTTCGGTGATCCAACGAGTGTACGCACACATATTGACAAAAACGTCATTTTTGGTACAGATAGCCGCAGCACGCATAATAGACGCCCAAAAATTCCAAGAATTGAACCGTAGCATCCTTACAACCATCTAAGGTGGGTGGTGCATTCCGAAAACGTTGAATTTTCTTTTATGTCTAAAGTGTCATTTTTGAGCAAAAATGTATATTGAGCATTGTGCATGATAGGATTAATTGAGAGCTTCTATTTGCATGTTGTGAGTACAAATGCATGAGAAATAATTGTAAAAGAGTTGGAACTTGTGTAACTCTATGTATGCATGAGTAATGACAAGAACCTAGAAAAGGCATAGAACAAAATGACATTATGACATATGGATTGTGTGACATTTCCAAATGCAATGAATACTAGAGATGGACTCGTAGTAGAACGACATTAGTGAATGCATTGAATGCTAGAGTTGAACACTTAGAGAACAAGTGTGGCATTAGTAAACAAGTACAAAGAACAAAGTAGTGTATATGACACTAGTGAAAGTTAGAGAATGCAAGTAAAGAGAGATAGTGACATTATGACATAACAACCTTATAGTTAAGGGTCATATGAGCATTGCTTCCTTATAGTTAAGGAATGGATTGAAATTGGAATCCTTATAGTTAAGGAATGGATTGAAATTGGAATCCTTAGAGTTAAGGATTGGATCATACTCGCCTATAAGTCCTTGCTCGGAGGGCGGTAGCTCCCCCTCGGGCGATGAGCTCCGAAGTAGTCATCACTGGGTCGTAGTAGTTTCTTCCCAGAGGACGGTCCCGTCGGGTTGTAGGAGTTTCTCCCCGATAGTAGAGATTTGGATTGGTGAGTTTATTGAGGGCGAAACCTACGGGTTAGCCAAGAGATTGGGCAATGAAATTATGATCTTGCATTCATCATGAGCATTTTATTGAGCATAGCATTGATTATTGTTCAGATATATTAGCTGCATTTGTATAGTTTGGTTACTATCTATATCTTTTTTCTTCTATTATGCCTAATTTAGACCTAGTAGGAAAGTCAGCGAGGTCGGCTGCCGAACCCACTGGGAACTTTGTTGTAGTTCTCACCCCACAATTTCCACAAAGCCGGGACCGAGCGAGCCGGCGTATGATAGCGGTAAGGGTATCGCCCCGTAGACAGTGACTTCCCTAGTCAGTTTTATTTTGCTAGTTGCATTACCCTTTTATACCATCTTTTGTATCTTGATGATTATAGATGTTTAAATGAAAGTATATGAATGATGTAAAAGGATTTATGGTTTAATGTAAAAGCTTGTCTTTTGACGGAATTACATTGTTTATTTTGGGGATATTGTGATGTATAAAAAAAATGATGCAAAGAATGTAAAAGAATTCTATTAAAGTTGAACGCATGTATGTGATTTAAACTTAATCATATTACTTGTATGATGTTTAGTTAGTACTTTCACTTTGGCCATTGCTTGCCCTCGTGCAAGCCATTATTATGCTTCCGCATGTGCAAATTTTGTACTCTATTTGTACTTGTTGTTTAGCCTTGGACGGACAGGGAAGGCTCTGTCCGTTCGGCGTCTGTTCGACGTGCTCGAACCGGCCAAATAGGACCGGGCTCGAGGCGTGACATTGGTAGTCAAATCAAAATAGAAAATAGTTGAGGTAAGTTCCATACATTTTCACTTTCTTATAAATTGATTTCACCGTTCGATGGAAATACTTGAACTTCTTCCCTTTTGATGTTTACTAGTTATAAGAGTTGGATCTATCCCAAAAAAAAAACTACAATCTATGTGTCACGCCCCGAGCCCGGCCTATTTGGTCGGTTCGGATACGTCGAACAGACATCGAACGGACAGCACCTCTCATGTCCGCCAAAGGCTCAACAACAAGTACAAATGGAGTATAAAATTTGCACATGCGGAAGCATTCATAATGTCTTGCACGAGAACAAGCAATAGCCAAAGTGAAAGTATTAACTAATCAACGTACAAGTAACATGATTAACTTTAAATCACATACATGCATACATCTTTAATATAACTCTCTTACATTCTTTGCACCATTTCTTTTATACAACACATAATCGCCAAAATGAACATGGTGTACTTCCTCCAAAAGATAAGCTTTTACATTAAATCATAAATTCTTTTACATCATTCATGTTCATTTAAACATCTATAATCATCAAAATACAAAAGATGATATAAAGGGATAATGCAACTAGCAAAATAAAACTGACTAGGGAAGTCACAATCTACGGCGCGATACCCTTACCGCGATCGTCCACCGGCTCGCTCGGTCCCGGCTCTGTGGAAATAGTGGGGTGAGAACTACAACAAAGTTCTCAGTGGGTTCTGCCGCCGAACTCGCCGACTTTCCCACTAGGTCTAAATCAGGCATAATAGAAGAAAGAATAGATAGTAACTAACTAAACAAATGCAGCTAATATGCCTGAACAAATATAATCAATCATATGCTCAATGAATGCTCATGATGAATGCAAGATCACATTTTCTTTACACAATCTTGTGGCTAACCAGTTGGGCCCTCAGCTTCCTCCCGTAGGGTTCCATAACTCACCAACTCAAATCCCAAATAGCGGGCCCTCAGTTTCCTCCCGTTGGGACCGTCCTCTGGGGATTCCCCTTCCCAGTGATGACAACTCCAGAGCTCATCGCTCAAGGGGGAGCGACCTCCCTCAAGCCAAGACTATCGGCGAGTATGATCAATCCTTAGCTTTAAGGATTCCAATGCTTATGTAACCCCTTAACTTTAAGGTTTCTATGTCACAATGTTACTATTTCTCTTTACTTGCATTCTTTATCTTTCACTAGTGTCATATATAGTAACTTGTTCTTTGTACTCATTCACTAATACCACACTTGTTCTCTAAGTGTTCAACTCTAGCATCTTGTCCCATTAATGTCACTATTGTAACACTAGTATTCAAGACTCTTTAATGCCACTCTCTACATTTATGTCCACATGTCACTTTTGTTTTCTACCTCAACTAGGTTCTTGTCATTGATCATGCATACATAAGGTTTACAAGTTCTTGCTCTTTTATCATTATTTTACATGCATTTATACTCATAACATGCAACTAGAAGCTCTCAATTAACCCTACTATGCACAATGCTCAACATTCACATATGCTCAAAAATAACACTTTAGACATAAAAGGAAATTCAACGTTTTTGGAATGCACCACCCACCTTATATGGTTGCAAGGGTGCTACAGTTCAATTCTTAGAATTTTTGGGCGCCTATTCAGCGTGCTGCGGCTATCTGTACCAAAAATGGTGTTTTGTCAATATCTTAGCGTACACTCGTCGGATTGTCGAACCGAGCGCACCAACGCGTTCGTTATATCCCCAATTAGGTTTCTACAAGGTCAATTTGCCTTTAAACCACTCTAGGACATAAGCCCCAATTTTGATGCCCTAACAATGTCATTTGTTAAATATTTGGGTTTGATCTCTAGAACAAGCAAAAGCAAGCTTGTTGAACTTCTAGAAACTCGTTTAGAACCTTTCCTAAGCCTTTCCAACCATTTCTAGGACATACAAACCAAGCCCTAGAGAGCCACCATGAGAGCACATGAAGAAAACTTATTTTCATGTGTTCTATAGCCTCTAGAAGGTTTCTACTCTTGTAAGAAGCTCAAATCCAAAAATCTAGGGCATAAAATCCAAGCCCTAACCTAGATCTTACAAGAAAACCTCACCTTTGCCCTAAGCTCTCCTAAGTCCACCTTGTAGGAGAGTTCCCAAGCCTCCAAATCCTCCAAAATCTCCTCCAAAGCCTTCTCTTCTCGTCCCTTTAGCTCCTTGGAGAGATTTCTAGAAAGAGAAAGAGAGAAATGAAAGAAGAGAGGTGTTTGCTGCTGTGGACCAGAGGAGAGAAGTGTTGGAGGCTTTTATAAGATGCTACAATTGCATTTAGACCCTCTCAAAACTCATATTTGCAGCAAATCTAATTCTGCTGCGAAGCAGACTTGGTACCGGTACAGGCTCCTTTGTCACCGGTTACACAACCTCGCAGAGACCAACCCGAGAGCAGCTACTCGGGTTTTTACATATGGTACCGGTACCACCTCGATGTTGTATCGGTACCAAACCCCCAGAATTTCAGTTTTGCATCTTTTCGATTCTATTTCGCGCCAATCGATACTAAAACCTTTCTAACTCTTTTAGAACTCATTTTTAATCCTTCCAACATTATTGGAATGTTAATTCGATTTTGTCTAGCTTTTTCTGTCGAACGCTTTAGTCAATTTGGCTAAAGTCCAATATTCTCTTCCGAGGTTTCGGTATATTACATTATGTAAAGCCAACAGTAAATTATAGTATTAGTTTAAGGGCTAGGGAAAAAAAATTAATTGCCACTTTCTCTTTGTTTGTTTTCCTTACCTTTGGTTTTCCACATTCCTCACACAACCTTCTAGCGGAAAGTATGCCCAAAGCAATCCAAAACTACTAAAATAATCAAAGTAACAAGTTTTTTCCTTTTTCTTATCCTTTTGAACTAGCTAGTAGGCTCACACACGCATTGGAGTTCCTTCTTGTAGCAGGACTTGAGTCAACACCTAATTCTTGAGGATTACGATACTTGCCATTTGCCAACTGGACAACCAGTGGTGGCTTGTTCTACACAAGTTTATGTTAAAGATATGCCTTCTTTTTTATTGGTTTGGTCCATGCACCGGGTCTATGGAAAAATAGAAAGGATCTCATTAGGATTTTTTTTTTATTGGTGGATCCTAATTTAAGTTGGAACCTAAGTGGACTAGGATTGGTTTCCATACAAGACTTTATATTCAATGATTACATTGAATTAGAGTAGGATTTAGCTAATGCATACATGTATATATATGCATGTGGACCGCACGGCTTGAATGTGTGGTGGCCAAAAATTAATTAGAGTTTAATTAAAAGGTGGCCGATCTTTTCTTCTTGAGGCGGTACGACAGCAAAAAAAAGAGAGAGGCTAATTAATTAAGTTCTTGAAGCCGTACGGTAGTGCTTCAAGGTGCGCGGCTTTCGCACGCATGCAACGGATTGAAGTCGGCGGCGGAGTGGTGGTTCTCGACCAAATTGCCTTAGCGGTTCGGATTCTTCGAAGCAACGGCATAAAGGATTTTGGTTAGAGTTTTCTATACTTCTCTAATTTGGTCTTCTCGATTTTACGAAAAGTTTTTTCGGTATTTTATTGGAGTTTTCGTTGGAACAAGAGAAATGTGAGATTCACCATAAGACTCTTGGTTTTTATTCAGAGAAGACATAAGGTGTAAGATTGTATTTCGATTGCTTTATATAGTGGAATACATCTCTCTCGCTCTCCCCGTGGACGTAAGCAATTGCCGAACCACGTAAATCTTGGTTTCTTCTTTCTGCATTTGAACCACGTAAATCTTGGTTTTTTCTTTCTGCATTTATTTCTTTTACCGTTCGTTCAATTTTCTCTATTTTTCGTGCATCTTTGTTGGTAGCGCATGACGGACAATTCATCTAGTTCCCAATAAGTGGTGTCAGAGCCTAAGGTTTGCGCTACATCAGAGATGTCGAAGGTCTCGTCTTCTAAGTTTGAGGTGGAAAAATTTGACAGTAAAGGAAACTTTGGTCTTTGGCAGAGAAGAGTGAAAGCCTTTTTGGTTCAACAGAGCCTTCATAAGGCGTTGCTCAGAAAATCGAAAAAGCCAACATCGATGAGCGATGAAGATTGGGAGGAGATTGATCTGCGAGCAGTAAATACAATTATATTGTGTCTAGCAGATGATGTGATGTATAACGTCATGGATGAAGAAACTACAGTCGGCATGTGGAACAAGCTAGAGAAACTGTACATGACAAAAAGCCTCTCGAACGTGCTGTACCTAAAGCAAAAATTATATGGGCTACGCATGAAGGAAGGTACGGCAATAACGGAACACTTGAACACTTTTAATAAGATTATTGCAGATTTGCTCAGCATTAATGTCAAGATTGACGAGGACGATAAGGCGTTGATTTTTCTTACATCACTTCCGTCGTCCTACAATCACTTGGTGACCACCATACTGTACGGGAAGCAAACTCTAAAGATGGAAGATGTTACACGACACTTTTATCTGAAGAGATCAAGTTGCAGGCGAGTACCGAAGAAAGCAATGCAGGTTTGGTCGTAAATGATACAAGTGGAGGAAGGGAACAATCTAGCGACCGTGATGCAGGTAAAGGAAGATCCCGTTCCAAGTCAAAATCGAAAAAAGTGAAGTGTTATTTCTGTAAGAAAGAGGGCCACATGAAAAAGAACTGCGAAAAGAGGAAGGCTTGGCTGCGAAATCAGAATTCCTCTGCAAATACGACGAGCGTAGCCAGTGATTCCAGTCAGGACGTCTTGATGGTTACAACAGATTCTGACTCTTATGGTGACTGGATATTAGATTCTGGTTGTTCTTATCACATGTCTCCAAACAGGTCTTTATTTGATACTTATAAGTCTTGTGAAGGCAATAGTGTTATGATTGATAATTGCACTAGCTGCAAGATTGTCGGTATCAAAACAGTAGAAATAAAGATGTTTCATAGTGTGGTGAGGACGTTAACGGATGTGAGACACATTCCGGATCTCAGGTTGAATCTTATATCACTTGGTACTCTTGACTCTACTGGCTATTCTATTAGCATTTCAGGTGGAGTCGTCAAGTTAAAAAGGGTGCCATGGTCGTCATGAAAGGAGAGAAAAAAGGGAATCTGTATAGGCTGATCGGCGAGTCGGTGATTGGAGGCGTTGCAGTAACATCCTCAGAAGATCATGATGCGATGATACGGAGCTATGGCACATGAGACTAGCCCACATGAGTGAAAGAAGGATGTTGAAACTGCATAAAAGGGGAGTACTTAAAGGTATTAAATCCTGTAAACTCAATTTCTGCAAATATTGTTTATTTGGAAAACAGAAAAGGTTGAGTTTTAGGACCTCCAGTCATAAAAGCAAAAGTATACTTGAGTACATCCATGCGTACGTGTGGGGACCAGCTCCTGTGACTTCGAAAGGTGGTGCGCTATATTTTATTACATTTATCGATGATTTCCCCCGTAAGGTTTGGATATTCTTCATGAAGGAAAACTCTGAAGCATTTATAAAGTTCAGACATTGGAAGAATGAAGTGGAGAAACAAACTGGAAAGCAGGTCAAGGTTCTTCGAACGGACAATGGTGGAGAGTTCACTTCTCGGGAGTTTAAGAAATTTTGCAAGGATGAAGGTATTGTACGTCATTACACGGTTCCAAGTACTGCATAGCAAAATGGGTAGCAGAAAGAATGAACCGGACATTGTTAGAACGTGCCAGATCCATGAGGTTATGTGCAGATTTGCCAAAGGAGTTCTGGGCTGAAGCAGTAGATATGGCGTGCTATATTATTAATCGATCTCCCGCCACAGCAATCGAACTCAAAACACCGGAGGAAGTATGGACAGGTAAACTTGCAGATTATTCCTTCTTACGGGTCTTTGGTTGTTCTGCTTATGTCCATATCCAGGAAAATCAGCGCACAAAATTAGATTCGAAGTCAAAGCCCTTCATATTTCTTGGATACGATATGGATGTTAAAGGATACAAGCTGTGAGACCCTATCGCCAAGAAGAAGGTGATTAGCAGAGACGTAGTTTTTGACAAAAAAGCAATGCCGCGTAAGGATCATCAGGAGACTCAACATGAAGAACAGTCGAAAACTACGCAGATCCAGGTGGAGCGGCAAGAGGGTGTAGATGATCAGGTGGAGCAACCCCACCATCAGGATGATCGCAGTACACAAAGCGATTCGATTGAAAGCACTTCGGAAGAGCCCTACTCTATCGCTAAAGGAAGGGAAAGGAGACAGATTCGTCCACCTTTACGGTACAGGTTGGAGAATGTAGTATCTTATGCCTTATTAATTACATCAGATGATCCCACTTCCTATCAGGAGGCGATGCAGGACAGAGATAGTGGCAGATGGATAACGGCTATCACAAAAGAGATGGAGTCTCTACAGAAGAATCAAATATAGGATCTAATTCAATTACCGGAAGGGAAGAGATCCATAGGTTGCACATGGATCTACAAAAAGAAGCAGGGTGCAGATGGAGAACCAGAAAAATTCAAGGCGCGGTTGGTAGCCAAGGGGTATGCGCAAGTAAAGAGAGTCGATTTCAATGAGATCTTCTCACCGGTGGTGAAGCACACGTCAATCAGGATGCTTCTAGCTATGGTGGTTATGTTTGATTTAGAGCTTCAGCAGCTTGACGTTCGAACCGCATTTCTTCATTGGGATCTAGTAGAAGAAATTTATATGGAACAACCTCAAGGTTTTGTTCAGCCGGGGAAGGAGAATCTAGTGTGCAAACTGAAAAGATATCTCTACAGGTTGAAGCAGGCACCGAGGCAGTGGTAAAAGCGGTTTGACGGGTTTATGATCGAGCATGGTTATAGCAGAAGTTTATATGATAGTTGTGTTCACTATCGGAGGCTTGAAGATGGTTCGTTTATTCTGCTTATGCTATATGTTGATGATATGTTTATAGCAGCTAAGAATCCGGATGAAGTGCAACAATTAAAGAATCAGTTGAGCTGAGAATTTGACATGAAGGACCTAGGAGGTGCTAGGAAAATCCTAGGTATGGAGATCAGATGCGACAGCATACAGAGTAAGTTATGGCTATCATAGAAGACATATATATGAGCTATTATAAAGCAATTTAATATGTCAGAGGCGAAGGCGGTCAAGACTCCATTAGCCCAACACTTCAAACTTTCTGAGGAGATGTGTCCCAAGACGGATGAGGAGGTTACTTCTATGTCAAAGATACCATATGCTAGTGCAGACGGTTACCTGATGTATGCTATGATTTGCACTATGCCTGATCTTTCACATGCAGTTAGTGTTGTCAGTCGGTATATGTCGAATCCAGGAAAACAACACTGGGAGGCCGTGAAGTGAATTTTGCGGTATCTGAAGGGCACATTAGATAAAGATATTGTCTACTCAAAAGATTCTGGTAATGATGAAGTGAAGGGGTTTGTAGATTCCGACTATGCAGGTGATTTGGACAAGCGCAGGTCTATTACAGGTTACGTCTTTCTGCTGGGCGGTGGACCTATCAGTTGGAAGTCTACGTTGCAGCGCACTGTAGCCTTGTCAATTACAGAAGCAGAGTATATGGCGGCAATCGAAACAGCTAAGGAAGCAGTCTGGCTTAGAGGCTTGGTTGGTGAACTCGGGATCATACAGGAAAAAGTGATTATCGGTTGTGATAGTCAGAGTGCTATATGTCTCGCCAGGAATCCAGTTTACCATGGGAGGACAAAGCACATAGAAATCAAGTATCACAAATTACGGAAGCTCACTAATGAGGATGATGGAGAAATTTAGCTTATAAAGGTTTCCACGAAGGATAATGTAGCTGACATCATGACAAAGCCGGTAACAGCGGATAAGTTTAGGCACTGTCTAAACTTGACTAATTTGCTTGACTGCTAGAGACTGGGATGCCTCGGGGAGAGGGGGCGATCAGATGAGAGGGAGTAATGAAGTAAACAAAAAGTCAAGGTGGAGAATGTTAAAGATATGCCTTCTTTTTTGTTGGTTTGGTCCATGCACCGGGTCTATGGAAAAATAAAAAGAATCTCATTAGGATTTTTTTTTTATTGGTGGATCCTAATTTAAGTTGGAAGCTAAGTGGACTAGGATTGGTTTCCATACAAGACTATATTCAATGATTACATTGAATTAGAGTAGGATTTAGCTAATGCATATATATATATATATATACATGTGGACCGTACGGCTTGAATGTGTGTTGGCCAAAAATTAATTATAGTCTAATTAAAAGGTGGCCGGTCTTTTCTTCTTGAGGCCGTACCGCCGTACAACAGCAAGAAAAAGAGAGAGGCTAATTAATTAAGTTCTTGAAGCCGTACGGTAGTGCTTCAAGGTGCGTGGCTTCCACACGCATGCAACGGATTGAAGTTGGCAGCGAAGTGATGCAAACCGAGAGGTTGTCAAAATTGAATTTTCAAGTTTGCTTTTGTTTAAAGGTATTTCTTAAAATAAACTAGGTTCAATTTATCGATTCAGGCGAACTTTACTATAATTAAAGCAAGGAAGCAAAAATCTCAGCAAGACAAAAATTAAAATAGAATTGAAGCAATACTAAGATGATGATAAACCTTCGATATATAAGATAATAACAACTAACTGAAAATACATATAATAGTTCCAAAAGGTAAATTCGGCTTTATCGGATTTAAAGTTTTAGGTTTGGTTGTTTGGCAAATATGGTTGGTAATGGTGGAAGGCTAGATTGAAAGGGAATAATAGAATATCAGGAAATGAGAGATACAAAATGTGTACCGTTCACACGATTGCGGAGGGTCCACGATCGACGAGGAGGGCGGTACACCACGAGTAGAACTTCGACAACGGGGAAGAAGAAGATAAAGTAGTAACTTGGAAGCAAAGGAGAGGTAGAAGTAGAAGCCGATCTTGTCACGAGGAAGAAGTGACAACGATCAAGTCGAGGAAGAAGATCTCGGCGCGAGGAAGAAGCGTCGATGATCTCACCGGAAAGTAGAACACCAAGGATAAAGAGTGAGTAGAATTTTCTATTCATCTAAAATTATATCTTAAGGCTTCAAAAACCATGTATTTATAGTATTGAGAGCCCTCCGATAATAAATTATTGTCTTTTCGTTTTCAACACAACACAGTCATCCAAGAGTCATGCATAGAAAACGAAGGAATTTTGGAAATTTCAAAGGCTTCTTTTTGGGAAATTGTTTTTTTGGGTTAGCCAAATCAACTAAAACTAAATGATTTAAGTCCGAATCAAACACAAACCTACAAAATAAAAGAAAATTGCATTCGAAAATAAAACGAGATTTATTTGCTGCATCACGGAGCGGCGGTTCTCGACCAAATTGCCTGAGCGGTTCGGATTCTTCGAAGCAACGGCATAAAGGATTTTGGTTAGAGTTTTCTATACTTCTCTAATTTGGTCTTCTCGATTTTACGAAAAGCTTTTTCGGTATTTTCTTGGAGTTTTCGTTGGAACAAGAGAAAGGTGGGATTCACCATAAGGCTCTTGGTTTTTATTCGAAGAAGACATAAGGTGTAAGATTGTACTTCTATTGCTTCATATAGTGGAATACATCTCTGTCGCTCTTCCTGTGGACGTAAGCAATTGCCAAACCACGTAAATCTTGGTTTCTTCTTTCTGCATTTATTTCTTTTACCGTTCATTCGATTTTCTCTATTTTTCGTGCATCTTTGTTAGTAGCGCATGACGGACGATTCATCCAGTTCCCAACAGTTTATATTCTATAAGTCCTAGTTGAAAAGAAATTTAAGACTTAGCATATAAAGGTGGTACAACCTAATATGAATGAGAGGTCAAAACTAATTTGATATTTTTGTAACTTAGACCCAAAAGTACAATCAACAACAATACTTTTGAACAAACTAATAGAATCTATAACAAGCAGAGGAAAGAATAACACTTGAGAAGTGAAGTTTAAAAACTCGAATCAGAAAGTTTGAGCAGGCTCGTGGCCTACCTTTTGCTGTGCCTTTCTGAAAGACAAAGTCAAAAGGTATCTGTGCATACCATCAGCTTACTTCAGATTAGTCATATGTGCTCATCAAACAAATGAGTTTTCACAATCTGAATATTTTAGGCAAGTTAACTATCTAGGGTCAAGTTAATTATCCAGTGGCCTTGGACAAGGATTTTAAAATAAGTTGCATTGTCCTGATGTGCCCCATAAAACCTATAAGGAAAACAAATCATGGAGTCAGTCAGACTCAAATAATTAATGCGCGACTGCAAAGGAGCTCAAATGATCCAATAACTTCCAGAAGCATGCTATCAGGTTATCCCTAACATAGAACTAAACAATTTGACTAAGTTCACTACAAAAATAGAACTAAACAATTTAACTAAGTTCATCACTGTAATATCTTGTAAAGAAAGGTATTAATCATTTACATCACAGGGGCTAAGTTGATATCAATCACCACCCTAACACCACAGCATCAGCAAAAGGTTTATAAAGTAAACAGAAGAGATATTACAATTACATAAGCTAAAAAGGATACTTAAAGTGTCTTCCTACAGTGAAATATTTAAAATTTAGAAAAATTCCAGTCCTAAAACATACAACCAGCAGAAAATCAAAATCAAATCATACAACCGGCATCAACTCTCTAGGAATATCCAGTATCTTTTCCCATATAACAGTAATTTTTTGTTTTTTTTTAATCAATCAAACATTTACAGAACTGGTCTACACAAAAAAGAAAAAATCCATCACATCCATCCTCTCACATGGAATCAAATGCTAAGAGATAAGATCCAATAACCTCCCAAGTTACAGACAATATCAAAATAATCAAGTATCTAAAAGCATTTTCCATTAAAAAAAAAAAAACAAAATGAAAAGAGAAAGAGAGAGAGAGAGAGAAATTATCCAATCCACCAGCTTTGCATCCAAGAGATGAGAATACAAGTAACTACATCAGATGCTACCGGATCCAAAGGAATCTATCAAAATGATTAGAATATGATCTAGAGAGAGATAGAGGGAGGGACGCTCACACTTGCGGATACGGGCGGCGGGATAGCCGCAGGAGGCGCAGCGGCTCTTCTGGAGGTGGAAGCTCCTGCGGCCGCACCTCACGCAGAGCGTGTGCGTCTTGTTCCTCCGCTTACCGAAGCTCCCCGTCCCTTTCCCCTGCCCCGACGAAGAAGAAGCGCCATCATTAGCGTTTCCAGAACAGAAGGAGAAACAAAGATCTAGAGTTAGGAGAGGGATCGGTGCGCCATTACCAGTTATCGGCAGCGGTGTTCTCGTTGGGTTACCCCTTCTTCTTCTTCTTCTTCTGAAGACGCCAGCGGTATTTTAAATTTCATAATTTTAAAATAATTATGAAATTTAAAATTTAAAAATATTAATATAAATTTAAAAATATGTATAATTATGAATTTTAAAATATGAATTTTAAAATATAAATTTTAATATATAAAAATATAAATTAAAATTAAATTTTCAAACTTTAAATTTAGAATTTAAAATTTAAAATTTAAATTAAATTTAAATATTGAAATTAAAAATAAAATTAAAATTTGAAGTTTAAATCTAAAATCAGAATCAGATTCAAGAAGCAGCTTTTTTCTGCTTCTGATTTTGGGCCTTCAAAATCAGTTTTATGATTCTAAAAAGCATAATCAGATTTTAAAAATGAGTTGCCAAACGCTCTATTGAGCCGAAAATCACTTTTTAGCCCAAAAGCGCTTTTTAAAAGCTAGGCCAAACACCCCCTATATCTATATCTATAAACTATTATTAATCTCCAAACCTAAATCCACATAACAAGCTAGCCTTAATCGTGGGTTGTGAGACCCATTATTTAATACTTCTCTCTTTTTATTTTCACTTGTAGCAACTCTTCCTTTTTCCATAAAATACTAATTAATGTGTCTATTTTTTCACCTTCAAATCTGAACTTCCAACCCTTTGCCTTCCCGTCTGTTGATCTTCCACTTAATGCATCCAATTCTTTCCCTGCTGCCATATAAATTTGTCATCAATTATACCATCCCATCCACACTTACCTATTCTCTTTCTTTATTTTTTTCCTTTTCTTTTCCTTCTTCTCTGTAAATGATAGTCTCTCTTCCTCACCTTTTTTTCTAGACACCGTGGCATCCGCCGCCGCCTAAAGGGTCGTTGTCGTTGTCAACGTCGCCATCACCGAAGGCAACAATGGTAGAGTCGTCGATCAAGGCAATGGTGGGGTGAGGAGGAGGCATGGAAGTTTTCAATATGAGCTTCGTGCATGTGCCACAGAGTCCTCTTCCACTATTAAGAATAAATGTTTTTTAATGTGTTTTATTATTTGGAATTTAGTTAGGTTCAAAAATGGTGGCATTTTTTTTTTTTTTAATTCTATCACAGTTGAATATAATTTTGTTCACAAAATTGGTAGATATGGGACCTCCTAATACTATTTTGTTAGTATTGATATTATATATAGCACCCCCCTCTATGATGCCTCCCGTGTTCTCGACAAGGACAACACTAATGCCGTCGCCTTCGCCAGCCGCCCTCTTTGCGACACTTTTTGCGCTCTCAGCAAGGACGATACTAACATCATCGTCTTCGCCACCCTATTGCTTATATTTTTTTTAATAATTATTATATGTTGGATCAGATAGTGAAAAAAGGTATGAAATAGAAAGATGAAAAAGGCTTTAAGGCGTGTAGCAATGCCACTTTTCTTAAGGCTTAATCCGTCCCCACCGTTCTAACAATTTGGTGTGCACCGGGTCAACGAACAACCTCCCAGGATACAATGAAGGATAAACCTCAACTACGTTTGCACATACGAAGTTGAGCCTTTGAGCACTCACTCGATTAAGTTGCCAAAATGAATAAGAAAATAGAAATGGAATTATTATGAATGGAGACTTAAACTCTTCAACTGTTTCTTCTTCTATTTCTGCAACCAACGCTGTGGACTTATATAGACCACAAACGGGTGCTTCATGAAGTGACTATTCATGAGCGGGTGTTTCATGAAGTATCCCTTCAATTGTGACATTTTATTTGATCATAACTACCAATTAGTTTTATGAGTCAAGTTCAATGAATGTAAGAATTAATTCCAACGGACATATACTCGAAGAGACACACTATAAAGATGTGTCTTTTCATGTCATATCATTTTACTAAAAGTCACATCCTTTCACTCTAAGAATCACACCCTTTGATTAGAGTTGCATCCACTCACTAAGGGTTGCATCCACTCACTAAGGGTTGCATCCATTCATTAAGGGTTGCATCCATTCACTAAGGATCACATCCATTCACTAAGGATCACATCCATTCACTAAAAATCAATAAACAAAATATATTATTTTAAAAATTTTCTTACAATTCCCCACCAATTTTTAAAATACATAAAAATACATCAAAATGAAAAATAAAACAAAATCAAAAATCAAAAATCGAAATTCTTGACAACTTGACAAAATCATATGCATAGGTGTAGGTGTATTAAAACTTGAACCTACACTTCGTGAAAACACCTCAAAGTTAGTCATAATTGAATGGTAGACAAGCTTTGAACCAACAATTATTTTCGACTAACTAGACATATCTCACACATAGAAATTTATAATCAATTGAGACTTTATTTTATTGCTGACACTTTTATGGCCTTGTGTCTGCATTCTGTTTCATGAATGCTGTTAGAGTCAAGCCCTTAACTCCTAGAAGCGGCCACACTTCACATTCATATAGGTAGACTCTACCAGAAGTGTCCCGTATTTAACACTTCAGTAAATACAGTCTATTAAGAACTTTATTAGCTCAACCTTCCCTTTTCAATATGGATACCAAGCACTTTACTTGGGATGGAAATTTTATATTATAATACTTGCAAACACTCTATATGATGTACTTTGGCTCATTGAACTTAAGACTTGATGATGTTTCAAGTGTTAAGTCGAGTTTCCATCATTGGTGACTTTGTAATATGGGCTTGAGACCCATCCCAATTGATGTCTTGAATATCAATTCTCTTGGAAGTCCCTTAGTCAACGGATCCGCAAGATTTTGGTTTGATCTTACAAAATCAATGGTAATTATGCCATCTGATATCAGTTGTTTTACATAGCTATGTCTTAATCCAATACTAGGTACGGGACCCGCGCGATGCGGCGGGAAGACAATAAAATAGTATAATACAATAGTAAATTATTATAGCTATTAATATTACTTTAAATTAAAATTTTAATTTTGAATGCAAATTCAAATATCAAAATCAAACCAAAAAAAAAATTGAAATCAAACTTCACAAAATTTACGTTCGAAATGAGAATTTAAATTTATTTTAAAATTCAATTTAAAATTTGAATGCAAATTAATATTAGATACCATTCCCTAATGGTTGTAATCAAATGTTAAATGCCAGATTAGGAGAACAAAGAGTTAACATTTTAGCAAAAACGTCTCCTGTGTGCGTAGGGGTTTTCTACCAAGTAAGGCATGCTCTAGATATGATATTCTATAGTTCCACTCTCAAATAATACCAGTCCCTAATGGTTGTAATTAAATGTTAAATGCCAGATTAGGAAAACAAAGAGTTAACAATTTAGCAAAAACATCTCCTGTGTGCGTAGGGGCCTTCTACCAATCAAGACATGCTCTAGATATGACATTCTATAGCTCCACTCTCAAATACATGAGAAAAAAGTAAGGCTCTACATTATGTCCCACCACGAATCTACCTAAACACTTCTATATACCATCTGAAGTACCCTTGATCTGATAAATGTTATAGTAAAAATGAAATCAATTAATCAGGTGTAGCTTTGTACTCTATGAGGCAATAAGTGACACAATTTAAGCAAAATTAAACTGGGAAATCGTGGAAACATAAGTAAAGGGCAATCATCAATCAATATAAGAACCCAAAGATGAATTCCTGTCAATGGAGTAAATCACTAAGATAGTAGGCAGTGTGTATTAAGTATTCATAAAAAATGGAGTAAAGCAGTCGTCAATCCACAAAAGCATTAATAATCTTCAATTCTGACCTATCTTAATCTAGTATTGCTTTACAGCAGATAAGCAAAATTCAGAAATGAGAAGCTCTTAGACAGGACACTTAGGAAAAAAAAATCGAAAACTGAGAAGAAACGCAGGCCAAAAAAAATTCCCAAGTTTAGAACTAATCGGAACTAAACTTAGAGCCTCACGAATCCAACAAAGACAAAAGCTTTCACATTACATGCAGCATAACTTTTGGAAGGACCTGACAATGAATATAACGAAGGGCAATAAAATATCCAAACTTCATTTTCAAACACTGCTGAATGGTAATATCAATAGTACGGAGGAGAATAATGTGATAACAAAATCAAAAAGGGTAAAAAGTGAATAAAACACCGGTTAATCTTCCAGACCGAAAAAACAAACATTAAAAAGCAAGCACATAATTAAGTAGTAAACTAGAAGAACACATAACAAAGTTTGTCCAGCTTTCTATAACCCAGTTTGTTTTTGTTGCTTACATAATCCAAAAAGTCCGTATTCTTTTCCATCATAGTCTATTCTTAGCAGCAAAGAGTTATGTCGCAGGAGCATTAGGAACCAATTAGTGGCTGCATTAGATAACCACGTAGCTATATTAACCAGATGTACCTGTACATGCTGCAGGAACGTTCCTAAAGACCAAAACCAAAAAACTATGCAACTGCAGGCAATTATCCGAGGGACAAACCCAAAACCTATGATGACTGCCAAAGAGAAGTAACGACGCCGAGTCTTCATAAGAATTCGCTATATATATATATATACATGTATATATATGTATATATATATATGTATATATATATACATATATATATACATATATATATATATTATAGTAACCAGATACACCTGCACATGCTGCAGCAATTCTCGTAAAAACCAAAACCAAAAAACTATGCAATTGCAGGCAATTTTTGCAAGGACAAACCAAAAACCTGTGATGACTATAAAAGAGAAGTAACGACGGCGAGTTTTCATAAGAAATCCCTATATATATATATATATATATATATAGTAACGTAATCAGCATGAAGAACCTCATCTTTATTCATCCTCCGACTCAGAATGCTCAACACAATTGTGATAACAAAAAAAGTATTCATATTATTTTTTATTGGAGGAAAAAAAGAACTTGTAAAATGATAGAATTAGTACATGGTAAAGTTCAAAATATTGTTACCTAAAAGTTCTTTTTTGCTTCCTTGAATTAAATATTGCTGCACTTGATTGCGAACTGCTGAGAAAAAATAAAATACATTAACATATGAAACCGGCAGAAAAGCAGGTTAATAACTAATACTATTATTCTTACGTTGACTGTAGTAACTGGGTTGGAGATATTTCTTCGATGGCGTCATCGTTTTCTTTAACAGCAATTGAACTTTCAACAACATCTTCTTCAATCTCTTGAACACTATCTGCGTGTTCTTTTTTTTTCCTTTGACTTCTAAGTCAGTAGAAAATATTTTGGTGACACGGAATGATGTGAGATTCATACTTGACCGACGATTATCCGGCAATATTTGAAAAATATAAAAGTGACCAATAATATTTTTCACAATAGGTGGTAGCATAAATCTGTCTGAATTGGTTGCAATTGCTAATTGCTGGGCAGGCATATGTCTCAAATCCTGTGCTACCTTGCCAAAAATTATAAAATCTGCAGATTCGGTTTCATCTTTAACAACAGTATTCGGTTTGTACCTAATGTATTAGTGATACAATAGTCAAATGCGACAAACAAAATAGGCTTGCTTAAACAACAGTATGGAAAGTTTTTAATCCTAAATTTGTACCATGGTATACGTGCGCGTTCGTTTTTCCCACATTGACCGCACCAAAAATTCTCGTCGTAATTCTTTACTGCTCCTTTACAATCGTAACATGCCTTGTACAACCAACCATATGTTGTATCAACAGTTAATATGTAGTGTACCGAATTTGTAATAGAGAAATAAGAGTAAATAAAAATATATAAAATTGTGCAAATGAGAGGGGCTAAGGTGTAATGGTGCAAGTAAAAGAGTTTACTTGGAGGGCAAGTCTCCCTATGTTATGAGAGGGACTAAAGTGTAATTGTGCAAATCAAGGGTTTACTTGGAGGGCAAGTTTCCTATGAGTGTGAGTGAATCCTTGACCTTTTACCCAAACCGTAGGAGAGAGAGAGGGTGGGTTTTCTCTCTTTTTCTCTTTGACTTTATGACCTCTCTTTCTCTTTGGTTCTCTTTACCAAAGAGAGGATTAGAGAAGAAAGAAAAATTAGAATTTGCTTGGTGGTGAAGCAAGCTTGGTAGAGAAGAAGGCTTGGAATTGAGCTACTTTCTTCATCTTCTTCACTTGGATTAGAGAAGAAAGCTTGTTTAAGGTAAGTTTCATGGGCTCTAATGGCATATAGCTAGAGATGGGTTTAAATCTCTTAGAATCTAGCTTGATGGAAATCCTAGTTAATGTTAGGTTGCTATTTGCTTGAATCATGAATTTATATAGTGTATTATTGCAATAGTGACCTCTAGGATTTTGAAAGAGAGCTCTTGATCATGAGAGGTTTTAATCTCAATTGATCATATGTTTCCGCAATTGAAGGTAAAACCGACGCAGAGGATCATTCGGATTGAGATTCCATTGAGCCGGTGGTGGTCAAGGTGAAGAAAATTCTATTTTTTGCTTCATTTGTCGCAGTTGGAAGAAAACAACGGCTGTAAATTGCGCTGCTAGGCTATTCACTTCGTGTCGACATCACGAGGTGGGGGGTGCTATCCGAAATAGCCGAGTTTCATTCTATGTCTAAGTTCTACTTTTATTGATCATATATCATCATGCATAGAATAGTGAGAATCCTATGAGTTGTGGTAATTTCATGCTTAGTGTGAGGGATAATAATCCATGATTGCATGATACTTGTAGGAATATTTATTTGCATGATGTTGAGATAGATGTGGACATGTATGTTGCATGAGAACTTTTATATGATGCCAATATAAATATTTGTACATGTTGTATGAATTGCTAGTGGACATATGCATGTGAATATGATGTAAGAATAGACTAGATTCATGAAGAACTAGTATGTAAACCAATGACCTTGTGAGAATTGGAAACTAATGCATATGTGGCCGACCTGAGCAAAGCATGCCTTGTGAGGATAGGGATATGGTACTCCCGTGGCCCTCGAATGAGAGGACTTGATCATACTCGCATTGTCTGTTATAGCTTGTGGATGGTCGCTCCTCCCAAGCAGTGAGCTCCGGAGTTGAATCACATTGAGATTGGAACGGGGGAGAGAGTCACTACGGTGCGCCCTCGGCAGACGGTCACGGTCGCGTGACAGTATGTGTGGCGAGTGATTCGACCTTCGGGCGAATCGTTTGGATTTGACATAGGCATGATCATGGCATTTCGTATATAGTTTGCATACATGACAGAACTTAAACATATACTTGTTGACATGATTGCATCATTGGTAAAGGCATAGCTACACATTTGAGCATGATATAGATGTGGATGAGCAAGGTAGGCTTATTGTTATATCTATTATTCCTTTGACATGTTGACCTCTTTATTGTTTCTATGCCTTTCTTGGACCTAGTGGGAAAATCGGCGGGGTCGGCGGCCGAACCCACTGGGAACTATGGATAATAGTTCTCACACCCTGTTTTGCAGAGCCTAGTTCGAGCGCGTGTGTCGAGGATCGCGGCAAGGGCGTCGCGCAGTAGATAGAGTGGATCACCGGCATTAGCTCACTACCCTCGAGTATAAAAAGAAAAGAATGATATGTAAAACCCTTTTGTGAAGAAATGTAATGTATTTGAGGGATGGCGTTTTGGTTGTATGTATGAGAAGTCAAGTGAAATATGTAATGTTTCTTGTGTGTGAACAAGTGATGTAATGGATAGTTTAAATTCTCTTGTATCTGTGATTGCCTCTCTCAATGTTGAATGCTAACATCTCTTGTTGGATATGTATGCATAGACTTTGTTACGCTTCGGGCGGGCAGGGGAAACTCTGTCCGTCCGGCGGGTCTGTTTTGGGCCCGAACTGTCCAAATTGACGGTGTCGGGTCGTGACATAATAATTTGGCTTTGCAAGTATATTTAGCACCCTAACATTTTAGAACAATACAGAAAGAATTAATTTCATAGTAACGTGTATATCTCAAAAGTAAATAGCAAGAAAAGTCAAGTAAGCGACATAAGAAAACATAGCAGCAATTTAATAATTGATAACAGTAGCACTACATATTTCTTTGCTCTTCAGTTAGGTTTGGACAAATTAATTCAGTATAAAACATAATAAAGAAAGACATAATTGATAATAGTATGAAACTATTTTCCTTTATTTGCTTCGGGTAGGTTTGGACTAATTAATTTAGAAATAGTTTTGCGATGGTTCGTCATTTGTTCAAGCGGCAAAAGAAGTGGGTTATCATTAGATTCAATACCCTGAATCCGTACAATTGAGGTTTGCTTTCTAGAGGCATGCATAACAGTATCACTCCATTTTTTCTTGCTCTTTAGGTAGGTTTGGCCAACTTAATTTAGCATAAAACATAATATAGAAGCATTTATGTATCAAAAGTAGAATGCAAGAAAAATCAAGTAAGCGACATAATAAAATATAGCAATAATTAAATAAGTGATAACAGTATCAAACTGATTTCCTTATTTGGTCTTCAGGTAGGTTTGGACTAATTAATTCGGCAATTGTTTTACGATACCTCGTCATTTGTTAAAGCGGCGAAAGAAGTGGTTTATCATCTGATTCAATACGCTGAATCGGTACAATCAATGTTTGCTTTCTAGAGGCAAACATAACAGTATCACTCCATTTTTTCTTGCTCTTCAAGTGGATTTGGACAAATTAAGTCAACATAAAACATAATATAGAAATATTTATAAATCAAAAGTAGACAGCAAGAAAACTCAAGTAAGTGACATAATAAAACATAGCAGCAATTTAATAATTGATAACAGTACCAAACTATTTTCCCTTGTTCTTCACGTAGGTTTGGACTAATTAATTCAGCAATAGTTTTACGATGCTGCGTCATTTGTTCGAGCGGCGAAAGAAGTGGTTTATCATCAGATTCAATACGCTGAATTGGTACAACCGATGTTTGCTTTCTAGAGACAAACATATTGTTAGTATGGTACCTCAAATATTAGTATGACAAATAAAGAAAAAATAATATACTATTTATTACCTGCGCAGATTGCTCTCGAATTGTACAACTTCTGGTATTTCTAAATTAAGGTAAAGTCTTGATGCTGGGCAAGTTGATAGGTAAACATTATCTAATATACAAATAAAAAGTATTAGAAAAATAACCAATATTAAAATATCATCCAATATAAGTTAGAAAATATAAATATTCATTTAGTATACCTCGATATGTGCGTACAGTCATACTTGCCAAAACAATCGCAACTGGTCCATTAACTTCTTTTTGCTTGAGAAGATCGTCGTCAAAATAGAGAGCAAACTTGTCCCATAACGTTACCGACATAACCTGATCACTACAAAGTATTCATAAAAACATGATCAGAAAATTATTGTTTGGAAAAAAAACTAAGCTATAAAAGAATTGAATTAAAAATTAGAACTTACTCTATATCTCGGATTTCTAATTTCCTAATTGCAGTTAGTTCTTGCGCAACATATGTATGCGAAAGAGGAGCAATAGATGTAACACTACTGAGAACATCTGAGGAATGAAACAATACATAATTATGGTTATATTGGTTAAATATAATGCAATAAATATAAGCTTAATAGTAAAACTAATTATAAATAATAAAGTAAATTATTAATACCTATCAGGCAACCATCATTTTATTTTTTGGTTTTCACGTGACCAAAGTCGATGAAGTAAAAACTGTGAAGCGGAATAGAACTGACAGCGTCGTTTGTTTTGAGTACACGCGTCCATTTACTTATTTGCACCATATATTTCCGATCAACGACTTTATAATTATTTCTGCTCGGCACAACATTGAAGTTTTCAAAGATGTACACAGTACCTTCGGAAAGCACCGACCTAAAGTGTTCTGCATCGTATTTCCGAACAGTAGCCTGCATCGCATATTCCTACAAAAAGTAATATATGTTTATAGTAAGATTGCAAAAAAGCAAATGGCATCACCGGTAAATTTTGCTCATATAAAATTTATCACAACCTCATCATCTATGAGCAAACAGTCTAAGCTTAAAATATTATTCTTATTCAGCGGCGTCGTTGATTCCCATATTCTACTAACTCTGACCCTAATCTTACAGTGCTGCTGCGTCAAACTGAGTTGTTTTAGAAGGACAAATTTCATGCCGCAATAATTTTCTGCAATGAAAATACAATAAAATAAGAAAGTCGAATTATAGCTCTGAAAAATAAGAAAAGTGATAAAACAGAAAAAATAGTGATATACGTTAATTTTTGTATAGCGCGATATTCTAATAGAATAACAAACAGCGTCTTTATAAATGCAAATCATCAAAAATTTCTGAGAAAACAATATTTCTTGTATATCCTTCGAGTTTATCATCTTCACTATCAATTAAAATACACAGGCCCTGCCGTGAGGTAACTCGAGAAACCCCAACATAAAGCTGGCCATGTGAGAATACCGGCTTTGGTAGATAAATGCCAACTCGTTCTAGAGTCTGTCCTTTACTTTTATTGATCGTCATGCCATAACATACACGAACAGGAAATTGTCTTTGTTTCAAAACAAATGACCATTTTGTCTCCGTTACATATGTTATGATGCGCGGGATATAAACTTTTTTGCCGGCATGACTTCCTGTAAAAATTTGTGCTTCGATAACTCTTGGAGCTAATTGAGTAATAGTTAAACGTGCTGGCAAATTGGAAATTTAACCATAGACAAAAAATGGAGTAAAGCACTAAACTAGGTGTCTTAAGCATAGAAATACATCCAATCAACCTGAACAGAGTCAAACATCCATATAGCAACAATATAATTTAAATGGAAGCTTCAATCACATACAAAAGTAAACAAAATAAAAGTCATAATAAAACCGCTCCTCAGTCCCACAAAGACATTATCAAATACGACCTATCTTAATCTAGCATAGGAAAGGTAAGTACATAATTAAGCAGTACAGGACGAACTGCTTGTCTAGCAGCACATAAAGCAACAACTAGAAAAGTCTCCTTTACAACTCAACCAGAACAAAGCCACAAAGGTAAGTACATAATTAAGTACTGAACAAAAACTGACCATTAAACCTAGAGAAAAGTACTACGGCTAAGCAATAGCAAGTTTCAAACAAAAACTGACTAACTTTTTTTTTCGTTAATTACATTGAGCATAGACAAAAGGTATCTACTGCCTACTTATGGTTTGTTTTCTGCAGAAATTAACACGATATGTGTCACGCCCCGCGACCGCCCGCCTATTTGGCCGGGTCGCGGCGCCGCCGACAGATCGCCGAACGGACAGAGTTTTTCCTGTACCGCGGACAGAGTCTCCCCTGTACATTCAAGGCGTTACAATCAATACAATGTATAAAGTTCCAACCAGGAACATATTTCAATCAAAGATTGCATAATGGAAGGTATCAAACAACATAACACATCCTATGTTATTACATGCATTCACATTCATATATTTTTACATCACAATTCTCATTTGATTCTTACACTAGCTTTCACTTAACTTCCAAATACAATCGGATTTAACATGATTATTACAACTTCATTCTTTTTATTCTTTACATCCCTAAGCAAATCCGACTCAGGGTACCGCTATCTCTGGTCTCGGTGGTAGGGCGCTAACTATGGAGCTATGCCCTCGCCTTGCGCCGCTGCGCCGCTCACGTGTGAACCTGTAACACCTCAAAACAACGTGGGGTGAGAACCAACTTCATAGTTCCCAGTGGGTACGGCCACCCAAAGGAAAAGCTCGACCAATAGGTCCAAGGGAGGCACCGCAACATGTTAGTCCAACAAATATCCAACAGATATATATATGCGATAATTGAAATATATGTCATGCCTGACAACCATGCAATATGAAAATCATGCGATTTATGCAATCAATTAGTAGTTCAATCGAAACTACTTTAATCCTGCTATTCATAGCTCATTCAATTGACCTCGAAGTTATTTCTCTATTTTAAACTCATATCAATTACCATTCTGATCATAGGGTCTCATTTACCTTTATCGACTATCCACCCAACTCGGTTTCAAGTCAATCATTCGCGGAGTACCGCGCAAAGGCAGGCTCGAGGCGAAGGACGTCTCACTTGCACCTCAGCCTTAAGTCCACTCAACTAGGATATTATTACAGCTCATGTGCTTGTTACCCAATCTCTTGGCTAATCCGAAGGTTTCGCCCTCAACAAACTCACCAACCCAAAATCCCATTAACCGGGGAGATACCCGCTACAACCCGGTGGGACCGTCCTCTGGGGAGATACCCGCTACAACCCAGTGATGTCGACTCCGGAGCACATCGCCCGAGGGGGAGCTACCACAACCTCGAGCAAGGACTAAAGGTGAGTATGATCAATGATCAAATCCAAAATCTTGAGGATGTCAAGTTCAATCCATTCCTTAACTTTAGGAAGACTATGCTCAAATGACCCTAACTCTAGGGTTGAAATGTCATAATATTTCCATCATTCTTTTCTTTGCATTCTTTACTATCACTTGTGTCATATACACTACTATATTCTTGGACTCATGCCACACTTGTTTTCTAAGTATTCAACATGCCATAAGTGTTTCTACTATACTAATCATATGCCACTCGATCTAATATATATAGATTGTCCACGTCACATATCATAGTTCATACGTCATTGTTTTCCAATGTCGAGTTCTCTAATTCACCTAGAGTTTATCGACCCAAGTTCAACATGCATGTGTCATTTAACATAATCCACAATATGTCAATATACATTCATCTAGTATATTCTACAATAAATCAACATGCACTCATTCATCATATTCCACAAACATGCATATTACCTCTAACATATTACTATAACATTATTTTCATGCATTCATGTGACAATTAACTCATGCATTCATCTAATACTTAACACATTATATGTCATTATGCATTTTATCTCAACAGTAAGTAACATCAACTATATGCATCAATTAGAAAACCATTACTCTTAGACATATAAGTGACCTAGTCGCTTCGGTGAGCACAACCCACCTCAAATCGCTTTCCGATTGCTTGTCGACACTTGCAATCGGCCTCCCGCGGCACCCGGCACCCGGTTTGGCCCGATCTCTCGCGCGACCACCCGAACGGCCTCCAATCCATGATCCGAAAATTAAAGGTCTTCGGTTATGTGCCACAATGCTTCAAATCCATTTTCATGAATTTACGATATCGCCTCGGCCCTCCAGGTGGAAATGAAGCCTAAACGTCCATTTCTTTAATAACTTCGCAACGGCTCGACGAATCGCCGAACCGACTTCGCCAACGTGCTCGTTTACCTAGCAATTAGGTTTACAGAGGGTCAAATGAGATCAAACCCTCATATTTACAAAACTAGCATTTTTGAGTCCTAACATGCATTAACCACCAAATAATCCAAATTAATTGGAGCAACATGCTAACAATGCTCATTAGAGACTATTAGAATACTTAAAACTAAGGATTAAGCCAAATTCCCAAAAGCTTACCACCATGTGAACGCCGCGACGACAACACACCGCTCCAACGGCCGCACGAAAGCCGATCCGTCGCCTCCAACGCGTTCGCAAGCATCTTCTTCACCAACCCTCCAATTTTTAGAGAGAGATTTAGAGAGATGAGAGAGATATCTAGAGAGAGGTAGAGGTGTTTCTCTCTCTATCTCCATGAGTGTGCGTGTGTGTGTTCGGGCTGAAGGAGAGGAAGAAGAAGCACATTGCTTCTTATATACATTAACACCCAAAACACTATTCACTCCAGGGCAGTTTAGCAGTTCGGAATAGTTGGAGCCCTTCTGAATGTCCGTTTGAGCTCAAATTTGACAGGCAGGCTCAGTTTAACGTACTGAGTAAGAATATATTTTAACTTTTTAGTTTCGACCCCATTTGGTCACCGAAAACTGTACCGAACTGTAATCTTTATCAGATAGCTGTCGGATTTTATTTCTCACTCTACGGGTGTCAGAAAAATATGAAACTTTAAATCTAGCCTCACAAAAATATTTCTGACTTATCCTCCAATTTTCATAATTTTCTGAGACTGTGTATTTTCTGCTAATTTATCTGTCCCATTTCCAACAGAAAATTCTAGATTTTCTGTTTTCATTCCGATTTCAGCACAAGTCACTTACGACTTATGTTTTACTTTTATAAATCCAATAAAAATATTCATACTATTTTTATTTATTTTTATTTTTATATCAAAATCTGGTATGTTACAATATGTACTTTCTAAGATCTTATGCAAGGACCGTAGAAAAAAAGTTGAACAAAAAATCTAGCAAATGGTCGCCTGTATTATAGGCCATCCAACTTTTGCATGCTTATAAAAACTGAAAATGGTTGCCTGTATTATAAGTAAAAATGGTTGCCTGTATTATAAGTAAAAGCTTATAAAAACTGAAAATTCTATGCATTTTATAAGGCTCAGATTTGTCCACCAGCAAATATTGCAATTGGAACATAATAACGTCGTTAATTCTAAAATTTAAATATATTTAAAGTAAAAAGCATATATATATATATATATATATATATATATATATATATGCAAAGAGGGAGAGAGAGGTCCAATATTCTCTCTTCTTCAGGCGGTCCACGAGGAGGTGCAGTTCACCTCGTGGACCACGTGCAGGAATGCCGGTGAAGTCCGGCATTTTCCCTCAAGCATAGTCAACGATGTGACCCGCTGATTCCCTTTTCATGTTTTTAAATATATATTTTTTTAAAAAAAAACCCGCACGCGGGCTCTAATCCGCGTCGGCTTGCAGTCGTGCCGGCTCGCGCCCGCGCAAGTTCGCGCTCGCCCGCGCCTCTACTTCAGCAAACGAAAGATCAGCAAAATTTTTGATATCATCATTGCCTTATAAAATGCATTAAAACCAAATGACAAAATGTAATAAACCAAAATAAAAATGGGAAATCGTCGAAACATAAGTAAAGCCCAATCATCAATCAATGTAAGAACCCAAAGGTGAATTCCTAAAGGTGAATTCCTGTCAATGGAGTAAATCACTAAGATGGTAGAATCTGCAATTCTGACCTAGCGTAACCTAGTCTAGGTTTACAACAGATAAACAAAATTCTGAAATGAGAAGACCTTAGACAGGAGGCCTAGGAGAAAAAAATCGAAAACTGACAAAACTGTTAATAAATTAATAAAGAACCCACAACAAAATGAAAAAATCTAATAAACCAAAATCAAACTGGGAAATCGTGGAAACATAAGTAAAGACCAATCATCAATCAATATAAGAACCCAAAGCTGAATTCCTGTCAATGGAGTAAATCACTAAGATAGCAGCCAGTGTGTATTAAGCATTCACAAAAAATGGAGTAAAGCAGTCCTCAATCCACCAAAGGCATTAATAATCTTCAACCTCGGGTCTGGCTTTGTGCGGTACTCCGCAGATGATTGACTCAAGACCGAGTCGGGCGGTTAGCTTTGTAAAGATAGATGAAAACTTTATGATTAAAATGGTAAATGACAGAAAACCTTAAATGTCAATTGGATGAAAGTAGTAATCGATTGAATTACTAGTTGATTGTATAGTCGCATCATTGCATGATCTTCATATTGCATATTGCGAAGCAATGCATGGTATTGTTAGTTGCATAATCTCGTTATCATATCTATTTGTCTATTAAACTAACCTGCAGCTTGCCTCCTTCGGACCTGTTGGTCGAGCTTTTCCCTTGGGTGGCCGTACCCACTGGGAACCATGGAGTTGGTTCTCACCCCACGTGGTTTTGGGGTGTTACAGCTTCACACGTGAGCGGCGCGGCGGCGCGAGGCGAGGGCGTAGCATCATAGTTAGCGCCCTACCACCGAGACCAGAGATAGCGGTACCCTGAGTCGGCTTTACTTAGGGATGTAAGAAAATGAAAGGAATAAGATTGTAATAATTTGTAATAAAAGCATGATTGTATTTGGAAGTTAAATGTAATAAGTATTTGGGATGTAAAATGTATGAATGTGAATGCATTTAATAACATAGGATGTGTTATGTTGTTTGATACCTTCCATTATGCAATCTTGATTGAAATGTGTTCCTGGTTGGAACTTCGCACATTGTATTAATTGCGACGCCTTGAATGTACAGGGGAGACTCTGTCCGCGGTACAGGAAAAATCCTGTCCGTTCGGCGGTCTGTTGCGGCGCCGCGACCCGGCCAAATAGGCGGGCGGTCGCGGGGCGTGACATTAAGTCTCTATGTTGGAAGATTGCTCAATAAAAATAACGAAAGTTACCCGGTATTCTATTCGGCTTTTGGCCTTCTTCGATTTGGTTTTATTTTATACTGTGTATGAGCTTGCGACTTTTTGCTCTTGTTTTATACAATAAGCGGTGCTGAAAAATAAGTACGGGTCACTCTGCTGCCCGAGCAAAATCCACTCTGTCAAAGTAGCCTGTACCACCAGGGTCATCAATTAGGCCATGGCCCCAGTGGAGACAACCTCTAACTCAAGATGGCGGAACTCTTCCACAAGGCGATCCTGGCTCGTGATTATGAAGGATAACTCAGCTGAAGGCTATCTCCGGCTCAAGGCATCCGCTACCGCATTCGCCTTTCCCGGATGATACTGAATAGATATACCGTAGTCCTTCCAGAGCTAGGGTCAACGCCACTGCCTGAGGTTCAACTCTTTATGGGTGAAGAGATACTTTAGGCTCAGATGATCAACAAATATATCGCAGTGTGTCCCATAATCTGAGTCGATAACACTCACCATCTGCCTGACCAACAGGTCCAAGGTTGACATAACCAATCGAGCTCAACAATATTGTCTCCTCGATAACTTAATCCGGTAAAATCAAACCAACATATGGTCCTAGCAAGTCCATCATTCGATGCACAAGGTTGCCAATCGCAATTTGCGATAATAACCAACGGTGATGCCCAACACCTGTCTCCGCGAGACTCCGTCGCTGCTGTCCTAGAAGGAACCCTAGCGATCGGTGTTTCCAGCAACACCAAATACCTATCTCATTGAGACCCAGGCACACCTGTTATCAAATAACTAGACAAGCATACCAATCCAAGGTTTGCACGACAAGCAAAGTCGCAAACATTATACATTATCACATACCGTGACAATCGAAGCAAACAACCAGGCTCAAGTCACTCAACAACTGTGATTCTGAACCTCCCGGGAACAGATCGAGATTACTAACCAAACAAACCTTTTAGCTGTGGACAGCACAACTATAGAGCTAACGAGCACCCTGACTCGATTCAGAGTCAAACCAACCACAGTGATGAAAATCAACTGCGCAAAACCTGCCAGGGAATAACCCAAGGCTTGCTACATGGTCAGAGATGACCATCACTCAAGCCTTTCCACAAGACAATCTACAGAGATTGTTTTGCTAGAGACAACACTGACCCAATCCAAAAGTCCCAAACAGGGAAAGGGTATTTCGTCCTAACTTTTTACAGTATATTGTCTGCAGCCAATGTACTTATCAAAAGAAAAGCGAAATACCGAAGATCTACTACCAACAACATGTTGGAAGCGCAACACATCAAAGTATCAAACTACCTGATACTTCTTTATTGAACCAAAAGTTCACAACCAATACCGTCGAAACATCGACTTTACAAGTCGACATTCGAAATCAGAAAGACCCTGAACCGACTCACAGGGAGTCCCACAGCTTTCAACATCCAAAAGCTGCTAGCGACACTAACCCGCGAACCACACAATTGAGGCTTTAGGAAACGGTTTTTCTAACCATTTCCGCACCACAACTGTCACACTCCGAGCCCGCTACCAATTTGGTCCGGTTTGGGCGCGTCGAATAGACGCTGGACGGACAAGACCTCCCCTATCCGCCCAAGGCTAAACAACGTGATTGTGTACAACAAGTGCCCAGGAAAATAATTTGAATACATACATAATCAACAACAACAATGAGAGCACAACCAGTGCTAAGCAACCAAGAGCAAACATCACAAGTAATAAACAAGTGAACAAAAGAGAGATACTAACTATTACAACCATTCAACCTCTTTAATGCATTGATTATTTTACATTCTTCCAAACCATAAACATAAAGTCTACATTTCTCCCAAATGCACCTCACATCCTATACATCATCTACTCTCAAGTACATCGGGTTGCTCTAATGCAAAAAGGAGGGTAGGCTACCAACACTAGGGCGCTAAGCCCTTACCACGATCCTCGGCTGGCGCACTCGTACTTGGCCCTGCAACAAAGTGGGGTGAGAACTATTGTCCATAGTTCCCAGTGGGTTCGGCCGCCGACTCCGCCGATCTCCCCACTAGGTCTAAGCAGGCATAGGAAGACAGACAGATAGATAGATAGCTATGCATGAAACAGCAACAAAAGTAAGAAGAAATGTAAGTATCCTACTATGCCTCAATCCAATGCTATGAATGCATGCACTACATAGTAAAAGGCTAGCTACCATACTACTATCCAACAACGATGCTATACATTAATCACCCAATCACTCGGCTAGCCCGTGGGCTCGCCTTCAATCTCGCGTCTCAATCTCACGGCCCCCTTATAGGTGCCACATCTATTCGGTCACACTGGTGAGGATCCGCTCACTCACCCGACTCACAATCTACTCTCTACGGGGAGGATTCGCTCACTCACCCGACTAACAATCTACTCTCTATGGGGAGGATCCGCTCACTCGCCCGTCTCACAACATAATCGTAGGTGAGGAACCGCTCACTCACAGTGAGAATCTACTCACTCACCCGATACTGTCTGCGGGGCCCAAAAAGGCTCACCCCTTGGGACCCAAAAAGGTTACCCAATAGTGTGACAACTCTGGAGCGCACGCTTGAGCGGAGCGACCGCCTACAAGCTCTGAACAGACATGTGAATATGATCAAATCCTCGTCACTGAGGATACCCTACCACTATAGCCAACATCACTTGGGAACTTGTTCATCTCTAAGTTCAACATGCAATAAGTACTTCACCTATACTTTACTTGTCGTGCCACTCGTTAAGTTATTAACCGTATCTAGATGCCACTCGTTCTCGTGTTCAACATTAACTAGATAACACTCGTTCCTATTTAAGTGTTTCCAATACACTAATTACACATTCACTAGGTTGTCATTTACCTAGATTCCTATCCATCACGTATCATCTCATATAGGGTTCTAAGCCATATCACACTAACCTCATGCATACTAGGTTCAAGTGTGAAACCAATGAGGCTACACTACTACTAGCATGTAAGAATAGATACAAGCATCTAAGCACCCTATATGTATCATGCTCAATATGCAAAACTGATCAACAACAAACTTAGACATAGGGAGCAGTTCAACTGCTTCGGGATGGTCACCACCCACCTCTTAACGACGAAGTGAGGCAGGAAATCCGAATTCACGATCACAAGTCGCCGCCTCGACCTTTCAGGTGGAAACGACACCAAAACGTCCTCTGCTTGGCGATATCTCCGTACCAACTCGACGAATAGTCAAACCATCGCCGCCAACGCGCTTAGATACCTAGCAATTAGGTTTACAACCAACTAATTTAGATCGAAACCCTAGATTTTTCAAAACCCTATTTTGGAGCCCTAGGTTTCAACAATGCGAAAATCCACGATTCTAGCTTGAGACTCAAGCATAGAGCATCTACTAGGGACACTAGAGTTCCAACAAAACCATTTCTAGAGTATTTAAACTCTACCCTAGAAATCCACCATTAATGCTCTAGGAGTTTACCTCTCAAGCTTGCTCTAAACTAGAGAAAGAAGATGAAGAAGATGATGCTTTCCTCCTTGACCTTCTTCTCCCTCTACTCCTTCTCCTCCTTCTCCTTCCTTCAGAGAGAGAGAGAGCTCTAGAGAGAGAGAGGGATGTGTTTAGGGTTAGGTATGAGGAGAGAAATGAGAGAAAAGAGATAGGCTCCCCTCAACTTAACCCCACACATGTAACATTTGCACGAAACCTCCCTCAACATTGCAATCATGAAGCAGCCCATCTTTGGGCATTTCGGGTTACGGGGACCGATCTCTCCAATAGGGATCGGTCCCCGAGAGTGGCTTATTTATAGAAAAGGGCCCTTGTCCCTTTTTCCACGCTTACGGGGACCGGTCTCTCCAACGAGGGACCGGTCCCCGAGAGCACACTCTAGCAGGACAGCTCTATTACCATTTGGCATACCTACGGGGACCAGTCTCTCCAGCCAGGGACCAGTCCCCGAGAGCAAACCTTGTGCACAGAGCCTTCTGCCACATTTTCCAAGCTACAGGGACTGGTCTCTCTTACCAAGGACCGGTCCCCGAGAACAAATTCTGCAACTATGCAGAATTGAAAGTTTTGAGAAGCCCAAGGATCTATCTAGATTGTACTATCACCTAGAGGGGGGTGAATAGGTGAACGGCCAAAAATCACAAATCTCGATGCAATAAAAATAAATGCGGAAAATAAAAAGCACACCGAGATTTACGTGGGAAAACTCCAACTTGGAGAAAAACCTACGGGACCAACACGCGAAAAAATAATTCACTAAGAGAAAAGATTACAAGGTGATTACCGACTCCACGAACTCAATCTCTCTTAACCTCCTATGAATCTTCGCGCTATCCTCCGGGTTGTCCACGCCCTCACGTTCGAGTCCATGAACGCCTTCACTTCGAATCCACGAAGCTCCACTCACGCCGAATCCACGACGCCACTCGAATCCACGAGCCAACGATCCGAATCCACGAACCGCCTTTGTTCACGCCGAATCCACGACGCCGTTCATGAAGAGTATCATGATTATGGTGATCCTTCGCTTAGGAGTATCGTAGAAAACCAGGGAAGGAAACTCCAAGCGAAAACTAGATCAAATCGACATATAGCGAATGCGAAACGATATCTCGATTTGATCTAAAGAGGCTAATTTGTAGAAAATAGGTTTAGAATGAAATCCGAGCCTCTAGGGTTTCTCAAACATGTATTTTCGTGATGCTTGATATGTTAGAGAAGCCCAATAGCTTATTTATAGACTTTAGAATCAATTGGAGTCGGATTAGAAAGATTTCACGATTTTACACTGTGTACCGGTACACTTTAGGCTGTCACCGATTACACAATGACGGAACGAAAAACCTGACGAAACAGTGAAACCGGTTACATCCTTGATGGCCGTACCGGTACACATTTTGTACCGGTACACTTCTGATGCTGTACCGGTACACTTTGCAAATTTTCGCCGTTTCGGGTTTTGCAAAGTTCCGATGCACTTTTTAATCCGTTAGACATTGATATTATGATTCTAATGTCTACAACTAAGTATGAATCACCATAATCATGAATTAACACTTTACCTGGAGATCGTGATTCACAGTGTGAGTTATTTTCCAACTTCTTCGAAATCTTGAATTCTTCGATTTTCGACAATACACACCAATTCTTCAAGACTCCGACTCACTTCACGAAACTTGCCAACACACAAGACTTAACAAGAATCTCACCAGTTTGCTCTCCGAGACCTTCTACAATGCACCTTTTGCATTTTTATCGCATTCGGACTTTCCGAAGCCTATCATGTCGACAACAAGTCGATTCTAATCGAAGTTTAACTCTCGGATTTCGAGAATTCACTTCCTTACAACAACCAAGCTATACCCAAAGCTTCGAGAACTCCAACAACACTCTTGAGTAACTCCAGACAAGAATAATCCTACTAAACCATAGACTAACCCACAACGCACTAATTTGGGTGTTGGAACAACCGCATACGATGAATGCAATAATAGAGACTTGACACCAAAACTATGTCAATCCAATTCTGGTACACATCAGTTTGACGTATGAACTAGCTGAAGGTCAAAAGACCCACACCGTCGATTCCATCAACAATCAAGGAGGAAGGATAGACATCACAACCTTACCCAGAGATCTGCGAAAGCAACACCAATGTTGCAGTCGCCTAGACGGCCGCTAACAGAACCTTGGGCTACACCCTAGTAGCCCCACAGAAGTCACGACCGTAACAGGTCTTAGTACCGTCTCCGTAGAGACACTCGCAATAGCTCTCGTGCCCTAAGTAGGGACAGTGGCCTGGGCATTGGCAACCAAAGCAATCACCTAGGCCCAAAAACAACGCCTGGCCCTTCAAGGCCCCATTCGACAAGAGTGGCTACAACTGGGGAACATCACCCCGCCACTCAATGTCCGTATATGTACACCGCCACTACCCCCAACTGAGATACCAGCTTGTGCGAAAACCGTAGCACATACGAAAATAACCGAACACTCCGAGTTTACCAAACTCGACATGCACACTGGGCCTCAAGCCCGAACCCCGCACTCACGTGCCTATATACCGTAGGTCATCCTATGGGTCAACCTAACCAATGGTTCAGCTTATTTATTTTTCAAAACAACTTATGAATGGTGCTGTGGTAGTAACTTGTCTATGATACCACTTTAATCTGTCACGCCCCCGGTGTCCCATGTTGATTTAAAACCATAGTGGAAGTGCCTAAATTTTTTTTTTTTGAAAATCCAGACCCCCAAGGTATGCCAGATACGCCACAAATACAGAGAGTCCACTGTTCACATGGACAGAGTCTCCCCTGTATTTGCACGGCGTCGCACAAGTATAAGTATAAGAATTGCCATACAGGATACAACCACACATATGCACATACACATATCTACACCATTCACATTCATATTCAAAGTTATTCATAAATCCACGACTATTAGTTTAGAATATTTCCTACCCGAAAACTGGTTTTGAAATACTAAATCAAGAAAAACCACGAGAAAATCTTTTAAAAACTGTTTCCCACACAAAAACCTTTTCCTTTTAAAAACTTGCTACCACGAGGGGTAGAAGACCATTTTCATTTCACGAAAACTCATAAATCCTTTATTACATGCATAAAATCCCAAATTCAATTGTAATAAAATGCTGAACCATATAAATTATCTAATTTATTGAAGGAAGCTGGAGTTTAAGGAATTAAACCAAATGACGAGGCGGGAAGTTCTAACGAACCACTACGAGCGCTCCTCACGAACCGTCCTACTAGGACCAGCAACGTCACCTGTAATGGGGGCGGGGGGTGAGAACATATAAATATGTCTCCCCTCCTAGTGGGTACCGCAAGCCAACGAAGGCGAGGGGTATTCACCAGTCATAGAGAACAACTAAGGTATAGATAATGGTAGTACAGTAGCTATGATAAACAAGTAAACGAGATGTATATATATGAAACACTATAGCTACTGTATGCATACATCAACCGGAAGACCAGTCCAAAAATACCCAATCTGAAATTAATGCTCTGTTGGTCCGCACCGCAAACCTCAAGCCTGTGCCCTCGAGGTCTGCACCGCGGACCTCCAGACAATACCACTGCCACTCTACTATGCATATAACCGTTCTTGGGCTCACGGGTTGGCACCTGCAACCACTTTTCCGGAAAAGAACACTCCTTGCGGTGGATCAGACCGCCAGTGTTCGTGAAATGCGACGAGTATCGGGCGATCAATGCAATATGCTCAATGATCAACCGTCGGCAACCAGCCGACAATCCTGCCCTTCAGGGCACACCGACCGTATAGGTCATCAAATAGTCAAATCGACCAAGTAGGTCACAGATACGAGATACGAAAATTGACCAACCAGGTCACATATACAAGATACGAAAACCGACCAACCAAGTCACAGATACAAGATATGAAACCGACCAACCAGGTCACAGATACAAGATATGAAACCGACCAACCAGGTCACAGATACAAGATATGAAAACCAACCAACTCACAGATACAAGATATGAAACGTACCAACCAGGTCACAGATACAAGATATAAAATCGACCAACCAGGTCACAGATACAAGATATGAAAACCAACCAGGTCACAGATGTGAGATATGAAAACCGACCAACCAGGTCACTGATACGAGATATGAAAATCGACCAACCAGGTCACAGATATCATATGCAGATAAATCTACTCTACTCCTACTCATGTTACTAAACATGAAAACAACTGAATAGAGTAATACAGGAACAACATGGATGTAAGGCTCAATATATATAATATGCAATATGAATAACAATGGGTGAAAGGAACGTCACCGAGCGTGCACCACTGTATTGACTTCGGGTCGAAGTACCCACCTGTGCTTTTTCGGTACTGATATTCCAACTGCGGAGGAAGGAGCCACCGGACCTATGAAAGGTCTACCGGGTTAGAATCCAACCCTCGATCACCAAACACTAACTCACAATCCCCACAAATAAACCTACGGGAATCAGTTTTCCAAAACCGATTGCCATACTCACCGGGAGTCCCGAAAACTGCACCGGAACTCTGCCGGGACCCACGA
The DNA here is from genome assembly GCF_001540865.1 of Ananas comosus. Lineage (NCBI taxonomy): Eukaryota > Viridiplantae > Streptophyta > Magnoliopsida > Poales > Bromeliaceae > Ananas > Ananas comosus. The sequence continues at coordinate 5,856,936 of NC_033623.1, read as the reverse complement.
ACTGTCCCGGAACTCACTGACTCTCCCACGAGTCGCCCGTTGCCACAAAACACATCAAATTGGATGTCTTGGCAGCAAGGACACTAACTCACTCCGAAACGATTACCGTCGAACAATCGTTCCGATCTGGGTTCCTGGAAGTGTCCAATTCGACATCGGAACCCACCGTCGCTCACCCGTCATTTTCGAACCCTCAAACCGACATGAGTGACAAGCCAACAAGGCTCAGCGACGACACAATTCATCATGAAGAACCGTCGAAATAATTTCGAACAGAAAACGCGTTCTGTCGATGGATATCGCCGAAAAACACACCGAAAATCAATTCTCAGTCTCCGCAAGGGCTTGGGGCCTTGGACAATCAGTCCAAAGGTTACCTACTGCCCGCACATGCTGCCAACAGCGACTACAATAAACACATTTGCATAAAAGCCCTTCCAAATGCATAAAATCACATTATTTTATATGATTTCCGGGCGTTTATGGTCCAACAACGCAAACCGATAACCTTCTGCCAAGCCGAGACACCCGCTGACAAGTCTTGATATGCTGGAGGCCGTGTTCACACTTCAGAGCACAATCAGCTGCTATGGTGAGTGCACGAGCGACGCGAACCTTAGTGAAACAGTGCGCACAGCGCTTAAGTCACGTCTAATACGCAAACTGAGGCATCACTAACCCCAACGGAGGTGAGCACGCTATTCAGCATGAATCGAATATCATCGTGCTCACTTCTCGGGGTGTTGGGGGATTATCGGATCACCGAAAAGGTCACCGGAAACCTCAACCAGTATGCTTGAACCAAAAATAGTGCTTACCGGACTAGTGGAGCCCGAGGGCGACCTGCGGCGGCCAGACGGCGAGTGCTCTGGCAGGGCAAGGTCGCGGCCGGTCGGAGAGGGGTCGGGCACGTGCTTGCCGGCGGTGGGAGGCGGCCGGTGGTGCGGCAGAGAAGCACGAACTCGAGCAGCCTCAGCTCGGTTCAAGAGGTCCACGGCGTTCGCGCGGCGGCCGGAGAAGCACAGGGCAATGACGACCCGTTGCCGGAGGTCGAGGGAGAGGTGGTGCGCTCGACGGTGGGCGGCGGCGATGCTCGGTGATAGGGTTCGGCCTACACAAGGTCTGGGCGGCCGCAAGTGACACGAGCGGTGGCTGGCGACGCGCTGGGACAGCGGGGCGACGAGTGGGAGTTCGCCGGAGGCTAAGGAAGGACGGCGCGGCCGATCTAGGGCTGATATCCCACGCACGTTTCGAGCTTGAGTCAGGTCGGCCCAAACTGGCTCGGGTCGACCGCGACTTGCACAGGAGGCGCCGGCGGCGCACGCTGACGGTGGGGACTGTCGGTGACGGCGCTGGAGATGGATCTCGGCTAGGGTGTAAGTCACTGGACCTTTGCAAATTGCGAGGTTCGAGTGTTTGGGTGTATTTCGAGCTTTTCCACACTTGGTGGAGGGTTGTAGAATGTATTCCGACCTAAAAAGTTCGAAAACTGAATTTCTGGCTAAGTCCTGAGAGTTTTTACTCTCGCGGACCGGTTCCTGGAAGGAGAGACCGGTCCCCCAGTGAACAGTGTTGCGGCAGCCCTGAGGCAACCGGTCCCTGGCGGGCGAGACCGGTTGTCACGCCCCGGGACCGGCGGAGGCCCTCCCGGTAGCGTGCCCAGACGCCGCATATGTCAACACTATAAGCGCTACAATAAAGAGAAGTAAAAGCAAGTAATAAAACAATAGAAGAAATGAAATACAGTAACTAATGATATCAGAGCAAATATAGTTCTAACATCTACACCCAAGTAAGGAGATAAAGGATAACAATAAAGAAAGCATAAGTAGTACAATACTGTCTCTAGTACAAAAATGTGGTGTCTCTATGTATATACGGTACAACCTCCAACTCTCACAAAAAATAAACGAGAGGTAGACACTATTGCGAACGATCCCGTAAGCACGCTAACCCGAGCGATACCCTTTCCGCGATCCCCTGCCTCTTCCTGAGTGAAGGCTCTGAAAAAACATCGGAAAAAGAGGGCTGAGAACTATAATATAGTTCCCCAGTGGCCAATTATCTGAACTCTGCAGCTCTGTGCTCCCTAGCCCCAAATACAAGGTGAGTAACGATAATAATAAAAGCTAATAAGGAGCATATACAAACTGCTGGAAAGAAAGCATAATAAATCAGTCTAGTCTGTGTCCAAATAAGCTCAGTAGCACCAAATGTACATCTATTTCTATCATTAGCAATCAAGTTCCACATCACCATAATTAATGTTGTAAACGCTTTGTCAATACATCAAGGTTTTAGGTTCTAATATGCGACACTTATCTACCATGTCTCACACATGCTAAAACAATGTAAGATGAACCCAACACTAAGTCTATCTAGTTAGTGAAATCATATCATCCTCAACCCCAGTGCATTTCGCATTTCCAATTAGGGACTTACCTAAGAGTAGTCCGCTTGCCGCCTAATAGTGCCTGTGGTAGCCCGCGACATCCTACTCTTGAATGGTCTGGCGCCCACTCGATCCCTAGCTTCCAATATCCGCACGAGAGATCTAAGTCCGCAGCTACTCCGAGTGCCGGCTGTAAGGAGCGTACGGCCTCACAACATTGTCAATGAACACAAATTGCAGCAAGCATAGTCCAAGATCCAAATATCCAATCCTCATTCTCAACAGGATCAATAACTAGCATCCCGAAACTAGTAAGTCACAATTGAAGTTTCAACAGTTGCTACGCCCTAGTCCTCCTGATACACTTAGCAATTTGATTTTCAACACAGTTTTCCAAACACCCAATGCCCTATGCCACTAGGTTCCTCCACAAGATCCTGAGCTCAATGCCGCTTGATGACATTACTCTCCCAATCACATAAGAGCGTATTCGATGGCCTACACTTGTCAGCAATTGTCATCTTTCATGCCATCTTAAACTTATTGTTAAAGCAAGAATCATATAAGCTATTACATCCTAAAACCATGAAATCAAACCTCATAATACGAATGCTAAATGCACCAAAGCTCCTCAAGCAACTCTCTACACATAGAGTTCCAAAAAATCACATTATATACTTAGCTTTTAAGCATTCTAATACTCAATATAAATAGTATTGAATATAAAAATGCAATGATAATTATAAACCAAGCACCTTATCACGCAAAAGAGATTTCTCATAATTATAACGGCTAGGTCAAACCCACCGACATACAACGAAACTTTTCGTTTGCTCCAAACGAGTTCGACAACCTTCTAGGCACCCTAGAAATTGCAAAAAAAGTGTCATCCCAAACAAACGAACGAGCACAAAGCTCAAACATGAAGCATTCTAGCAAAATGGGACAAATACTCACCTCAAGAGTAGAAATCTCTGCTATGCCAAAGAGAGCTAGAACTCCTTCCATCTAACGCTAGAGGAAGGTTCTAATCCAAACGCAATCTAGCTTCCAAAACCCTAGAACAAAATGCCTCAAATAAACCCTAAAATCCATTTCTAGGGTTTATATTACTACAAAGATCAAAAACCAAAATATAGAGAACAAGAAAAGCCACCAAACCTCTTAGAACCTCCAACAAGTGCAAAACCCTCAAGGTCCCAGAATCCTCCTCAACTACAGCCAAAACCCAAAGCTCCAATGGGAATACGCTCCCAAAACCCAAAAAGAGCAAAAAGAGGGAATTAATGCTCTAAATAACCGAAGCAAAATCAAAGAATGGAGAGGGAGGGTGTGAAAGCTCCCCTTACCTCTTCTCCTGCAGTGCCAAGCCAGGGACCCTAGCGTGGTGTACAAGGAATAGAGATGCCCAAACGCGAAAAACCCCCTGCAGTTCAAACGCTGCATAATCACACTGCGTACCGACCAGAGGCCCGCGTACCGGTACACCATCGTCGAAAACGCCCACCCGAGCCTCGGTTGCTGAGAAAGCGCCAAAGTCGATGCTTACCTGGTACACATCACTCCGTACCGTACAACAGCCCTCTGAAGGCAAACCCGAGAGTTAACCCAAAAATCCGATTTTCGGTTGCGTGCTCGCTTAAACCTCACTGTCGGGATGTCGAGCACATAGGTCGAAACACTGTCACGACCCACTAGAAAGTAGAAACTGGAATTGC